>NW_017176739.1:306036-309062 GCF_001652005.2 Ceratina calcarata | reverse complement strand
ATCCAAATAATTTCTCGTATTATCAGAATAAAATTATTGTTATAATAAACAAAGCTCGAGGTTCGATAATGTTCCGGAGGAAACTATTGCCGATAAGAATACAAACTCTGGTTGATAAAAATCTTCGATTATGTTTTGTTTTGCGAAATGAATGGCGACTACGATCGACTTTACGAGATGCCAAGTCGATATCGTGACGTGCGTCGGAATCTGAACACGCGGTGCCTGATTAGGATTTCAGTCTCGTAGCTTGTAAACTTGTTTCTCTTCCGTCGTACGCGGCGCAAAATTGCTCTAACGAAACAGAATTCGCCCCTTTCAACGGCGAACGATGACCACCACCGCGCCCCGCAATGACAGATGGAACTTTTTCGTACTGGTTCAAAAATTGAATCCGTATTTCGGCGCCTTCGTTGGTGAGTTAACCTGTCATTCAATTTGATCATCATTCAAATTCCTAATACGGCAATATTTTTCTATCACAAATCTTGAATTCACGATAGTTATTCGTCATTAATAGAACTTGGATTCTTACACATTCGTTGAAAAAGAGTGGAATATAAAAGAAATGATTGAATTTTAGAAATGATGGAATTTTAAACAGAATAATGAATGTAAGAAGTGAACGCAATGTACAATCACGTAACGAGACATAATGCGTAAATATGTATTATTAATATACATTTTGATCTACCTTATTTGTCTACTTATTACCCTTTTAATTCTATGTGCACTGTACTTTTATTTAGAATCCTCTATGAACACACGTTTGTAAAATAAAGTACAAAATTCCAAGACATGTGACAAGCTGTTTAAATGTATTCATTAAATTGAAGGCTAAAATAAAATTATTTTCGAAAACTGAATTTCCAATTTTATTCGCGACTCTCCTATTTCAAAAATTTCAACTACAATCTAATCGTTACGCAACAGCAGTCACACTTTGTGTTTTCCTTTTAAAAAAAGAACGCTCACCCAGAATATCGTCCTCAAAGAGAATCGTGTGCATAAAACACAATTCGTAAGAGTATTTTAAAAGTCAACAATACTCTTTGTCATTCGCGTTTCTCCCGCTACCCCAAAAGAAACAGGAAACAATTTTTCGTACCATGTACATATGAAATTCTCAAAGAAATTAACGTGCAATTAACACGACGAATGGCAAGAAGGGGCAGGTGCGGAAAAAATAAAATATAAATTTCGCGAGAAAATTAGGGAACGACATGGAAAAAGAGGGTTGATAATTGTTTCTTTGGTGAAATTCCAGCGTCCCTCGGCGGCTTCGCGCTCGGCATTTCCCTAGCTTGGAATTCCAAGGCGAGTAAAATGTTCCGGGACCATCTCGACGCCACAGGGACTGAGATCGGACTCATCGGAGGTATTCTGAATGCCGGTATCTGCGTAGGAGCGATCCTAGTGCCTTTTATAGCTGAGCGATTCTCCCGAGCGAGAATCTTGTTCTGGACGATGCCACCCTTAGTTATCACATGGATGTACATAATGGGCAATCGCAGCGAACAGGTAAGATTAGTCAAACATTTATTTAAGAATTTAAGATGACGAAGAATATGATACATTGTACGATTAATTAATAACAATTTTTAGAACTGTCTGTTTATCTGTATATTTTTTATGTTGAACTCAATTCTCAGGTAGTGATACTCATGACTGGAAGGTTCATCTGTGGTATATGCGGAGGTATCTACTCCGTTTTGACACCGATTTATGTGGCCGAAATCACCCGTAAAGAAGTTCGCGGCCGTCACCTCGCGTATTTCCAGGTTCTAATCAACTGCGGCATCATGTACGCGTTCAGCGTTGCTCATGCGATAGAAGAGACAGTATGGTGGTACGTGAACAGTATACATATACCTCATTTCTTCAATTTTTGTAATAAATATCTCAGTTTTTATTTTCCTCAATTCAAAATTTATTACAAATTATAAAGAATAGATTGATGATTTTTTTCTTCTAATAGTTCCTTTTTTTTTAAGCGAAGATTAATTGTGGATTTTGAATTAATATTGTTTTAATAAAGGTACAGCAAGGTTTGTGGGTTTGCGTGTTTTCTATTGGTGCCACAAGTGATGTTACCCAATAGCCCGTTCCATTATTTGTTCCGGAACGATGAGACTAATGCAGTAGTATCTCTAGAATGGTTCCGCGATACTAATGACGTCCAGCACGAGCTCAACGAGTTGAAGCAGTTGGTCCACACGACTCGCTCGAGAAAGGTATTATAAATTTAAATTAATAATCTTATAAAATGATTGCAAATTACATTTTATTTTCCTTCGGAAGTACACATCAAGTTAAAGATAAACTTCTTAAATTCTACATTCTTTATCGCGCTTATAAAACTGATATTCCATTAACATCCACAATCTGCTTGTAATTATCGTGCGCCTATTTGTTGTGTACAATTGCTTTACCCTCCGATATCAGATCAACATGAAGCTGTTGAAGAATCGTCGTGTTCTACGGTCGATCGTGACTTGTATCGGCGTGATGCTCGGTCAAAACTTGTGCGGTGCGAATATGATGATCTTTCACGCTTTGACTCTCTTCGACATCACCGGTTCCGGTGAACTGACCGGGAGTGAACAGACGATGGTCATCGGCGCCGTACAAATATTAGTATCCTTCTTAGCCGCGTCTCTCGTCGACGTACTCGGGCGCCGGATCCTCCTCACGGTCTCGTGTCTGCTCATGGGAGTGTTCTTAATACTCTTAGGTAAATGATTCCACAATCCGGATTAGTCTTGATAAGCAAATCTATTTTAATCAATGATGTTATGGAATTATTAACTGATAATTATAGTACTATAATTTAAACCTAATTTAACAAAATAATTTTGATTGTATCATTATTCTATAATCGTAAGTACCAATTATTTTATTTAAAACAATTCTTTAACCCTTTCGCTACGGCAGTCCGTTCCGCGGGATCACTTTATATTTTTTTTTTATTATTTTTTTTTTTAGATACTTTATATTATAATCCTTGTTTTCTATTATAGTTTTGT
>NW_017176739.1:293086-304198 GCF_001652005.2 Ceratina calcarata | reverse complement strand
GTACACACAGCACGTCGCGCGGCCGCCGACTATAGTCGGTGTCCGTAGCGAAAGGGTTAATATCTTTATTTTATTTAGAATCGACAATTTTATTTATATTAATTGTCATAGCCGCATTTCATAATATAATATTTCTACACTTGTATTTTTTGTCTGATTCTAGGCTGGTTCTTCAGCGTGCGCGACGCCGATCCCGAGTACGACGATATCTACTTTTGGATGTCACCAACCTGGATCACCCTGATGTTCGCTTCTTATAATTTGGGCCTCGGTCCCATCTCTTGGTCCATCTTGGGCGATACCCTGCCGGAGGAATTGAAGAATCTGGTTGCCTCGGCCGCGGTTGCCCTCGGATGGCTCGTTTCATTATTAGCATCATTGTCATTCGAGGAAATGGTAGTCATGCTCGGAGCCACAAAAGTCATGTGGGGCTCAGCAGCTATTTGTTGGCTGATAGCCTTGTTTTGTGCCATCGTAGTCAAAGACAACACAGGCAAAAGCCTATTGGAGATCCAGAAGGAGTTCCGCATTGAAGCTGATACGGTTGTAGAAACCTGATTACTCTGTTAGCCGAATTCGAACTACAATTAGACATTCCTACAATGGAATCTCGTTTTTCCAGCCTTTAATCAGACAGCCAGTCTTCGTTTATTAAATTCCCTCAGGGAAATAGAGTGGTAAATCCTATTCTCCGTTTTTTCATAGTTTAAAACGCGTGAGAAAGGATTCCTGATTAGTTTGCTAACTTTATTTGGTAGATCACCGTGTGCACAACGATTGTTGATAGTCAACAAACTGCGAGGAAGCAACTCTGTTTGAGTTGGCCTCATCCGTCTGCTTTTTCAACCTTCGCTCCGTCTTGATTGCCAGCTACCTAATTTAATGCAATGATTGTTCTTTAGCGAAAATCGCTGAGATAGATTCTTTGACTAATTTAAGAATGATCTCAAAATTATTATCGAAAACCGACTAAAATATGAAATAAATATAAACTATTTTATTTTGTTCCATAACGTATAACGATTATTTTCGAAACGAATTATCAACTATGTGTTACTATATCAAGAATGAGAAATGTATACGATCCATAAATTCAAAGAATGTCTATGATTTATATATGTATTTACGTTGTGGTGTCCAAATTAAATGGCGTGTCAGCCTTCTGGTCGCGATATTCTCGATCCCTGGTCACGAGCCTGTCTCCGATTGCACGTCAAGGTCTGTAGATGGGTTAACGAGAACACTTCATCGAACTCCGTATTGAAATGACGCGAGTTCGTTGGCTATTGTCCAAAAAGACGCCAACCAGATTTTGTACTTGCCTTTAACTGTGTACATGCGTGCTTTTGATTGATATATCGCGAACAGATGCAACGAATCTTTTGACAAAAATAACACGAGGAGAAACAAGTCAATTAAATTGGGTGTCTTATGATATTTCCTTGTGCAGCAACTTAGTGATAGCGCTAGAACTGTCGTTGGATGAGAATTACGAAGGCTGCAGATGATTCACTGCTATTTCTCATAAAATGTCTGTAAATAGTTGAATGTATAAAGTGACTTACAAGTTTGTTAATATTGGTTCATGTTTACTAAATGTATTCGTATTAAAAATACATTTTATACGTACATTAAAAAACTGTTGAAAAATTCGCTACCTTTCCTAAGATTTCATTTTACCTGCTTAATGACCAAATTTTATAGGTGTTGACACTGTGCCACGGTACCAAGGCGTTTTAACCCATTAAATTACGAAAGTTTCCTCATAACATTAATGCCCAGAGAGCGATCATTGCGTCCACCTGAGAATTAGTAGTCGCTTACTACGAGGGACATACAACCTACCGCAGTATCAAATTTTCACTGGCCTTGTTATCTACATTCGTTATGCTTTCCGTAGAAATATAAACGACAATTAATATTTGTTGGGCGTAAAGATATTTTTTCTCTTCACTCAGAAATTAAATTCAATGGTTGATTAAGTATCTGTTTCCTACCAGTAATAGTAGATACGTTCTAAGCATTGTGAGAAACTCGGAGTAACAATGAAATCGACTAACTATTATTTCCAGGCAAATTAACTCTTTTGCATAGACCACCATCTTGAAACGTGGGAGGAGAGAAAAAGGAAGGTATTACCGCGTTGCGAACTTTGTGCGCGGTGGCTGTCGATAATGCTCTATTCTGGAATCTTTCGCTTCATTTTTCCACCTCGCATGCTGCGCACAATCCATTTTTATGTGAATCGTGAAAGGAAACAAAGGATTCTACGAATTCTATGAATTCCCGAGAAAAATCTTTTGTTAACTACAATACTTCGCAGTCGACAATATTTAATAAAGGAAATAACCAACGTTCTCGAGTTCAACACGATGGTCGAGTAACAAATTTTTTTCCCATTTCGTTTTTCATTTCAATTTCGTGTTCCCCTTTTTGAAATAGGACCGAAATTGTTCTGTTCCATTTTTTTCTCCCGTTCAATAAAACGAATTTTCATCGAACTCAAGTGAATAATTAACGTGAAATAAATTTAATTGCGCTTAATTAGGGCGGACTTAACATCGATTAAACATCGTTATTTGATATCAATCTTCGGGCAAGTAAACACGCAGCGATTGAGGGTCGTAATTACTCGCAAGAATTTATCCATTTCCGTTAGATGCCCGGCTCGATACGATGGTTGATAAACCTTCGCTATACCCTATGATGCACTTCAATAAAGAGTAAATGGATCAATTAAAATTTAATTGTAAATAAGAATAGCAAATAAATAGAATAATAAATATATGCAACCGAAGAATGCGATTATTTTTAACAGAAAGAATGCATATTAAATTTTCCAGATCTCCACTGATACCTTCCATCTGATGAAAAATCTCCTTGAACAAGCAATTGCAATTTAGTATCGCAATCTATTCACAGAATCTGCCACTCGGTCTTTGTTACACGTTCCACTCAGCTACCCTTTTCCCAGTTAGCGAAACGGGATGAAATAAGAACCACACCACCGCCAGCATCGTGCAAAGAAGAACAAACAACGATAAAACATACAAGGGGAGCAGTTGAATAACGGATCGGCCAGCGAGAAAAAATTCGCAGCACGTCGGATTCCGTGGATACGATAAATTCATGAGCTTTCCAGAAGAGGGTAAATGACGAGGCGTGCTGACAGCAGCGTGACGTTCTCGCTCGGCTGGAATCGTTTGCAGTCGCGTGCACGGTGCCCCGTACCCCGGGTCCGACTGATAAATTAATTCTTGCCTTTCGAACACACGCCAACGAGCCTCTGTATCGATTCGAACCACCCTCCTGTAGGAAGCCGTTCAACAAACTACACTTTAGACGTTGTTCCTTTGTTTGATGAGGTAAAGGATTATTTGGATTAGCCAAGATTCGAGATCGTTCAGAAATCAAGTTCGTATTCATTACTATAGTACAATCGCTGTCATTAATTGTAAGAATTGAGCAACATTAATAATATTTTATACGTTTATTATAATACAACGAATTCGTAGAATTCTTGCAGTCATAAAATTACAGATTGTCGCTAGCCCTCCATTGATTGAAAATATTTCACGTATTTATTACAATAAATTCGCATCAATAGAGTAATTACTCTTGCGGGGATGAAATTACAAATTTTCACCAATTAAACGGTTGACTGGCTCTAGAAACACTTAATCTCCTCTATCATGTATACTGGCCTGAAAGGGTTAACTTTCGCGTCACGCGTCAACCGTGGCTAGTCACGGCGTTTAACATACAGGCATGCAGGTTTGAGGGTTTGAAGGAGAGAGCAGTTTCCTCCGTCGGAGGCTAGGGTTCGTCGCGAATATTTCGCACGGCCGGCTCGTTTATCAATTACAGGACTGGGTGCCATGCCGTGGCACAGTTGGGTCAAGTTGACGAAACGTTTGTTCGAGCAGAGTTGCTCGTAACCGGCACCTGCGCCAGTGTGAATAATACAAAGGTCTGTTTAAAGCCGCGTCTACGTGAGAAGTGATATGAATAAAATCGTGGACACTCGCGTTCCTCTTGTTATGTTAATGCTCTTGAATGTAAAGATTTTCATGTAACTTTATTCATTTTATTTTCTGGTAAATAAACTTCAACTTTCATACTCTTCTTCGATGTTCATGTTCAACGTTGATAGAAAACTAAAGGAACATTGTAATCTTCATTTTTATTAGTACTCGTACATTTTAACTTTCAACCATGTACGTTTAAAGGAGATAGGATAAGTTCCATAAATCTTGTGCGAGGTTTATCGATAAAATTATCTGTACGATAGATCTAGACACCTCAACTTGCAAACCATATTTCATTCACCAAGACAGGTCTAGTAGTATCGGCATATGGACGTTGATAGAGAAGCTCAAGTTAGGTATTTACGAGCATGTAAATCTTTTCCTTGAATAAACGGATCAAGTCTTCCGCAACTTTTAGAACGTTGGTTCAGAACAAAATAAACAGCGACAAAATGTTTAAAACTAGATACCTCTAGGATTTAGATTTATATTTAATTATAACAAAAATTCTCTCGAAAATACGATTATAATAAAAAGTGCGAACGATATTGCGACTTCATCCTATCACTTCGGTTCCCATTCAAACAATGAACTTTATCTGAAAGTCACCTGATTATCCATAATCACTACTTATCCCGTTACCAGTAAATCCCCTAACATTCCGGTTTCCTAAGGCACCTCCGGTGCGCTCGTCGATGTATCAATATCTACATCTACCCCCACGAACCGGTAATTTCCATGAAACTTTGATTATCCGTGGCATCATTTTCCATTAGCCGGTCTTAAAGAGAGAAACACGTTCCGCAAATTGCGAAGCTTGACTTTCTCTCGCTTGGTTGTTCGATTAATAAGAAAAGAAAAACGAATATTGAATCAAATAATTCCAATGGTAGTTTGATGAAAAATGTAGAACTTTTAAATCCAAGATCACATCAGGTACAAATTTGAAATTCCTTAGTCTGCAGATTATTATTAACGAGGCTGAACGACGTATCGATCACTGTTTTAGTACTTCATCTTCGAAGAAACAAAGGTCGCACTCTTTTTTTTGTTTTCTCAATAAACAAGACCGTGTGCAGAGATTGGAAAACGTCAAAGTATAACTGGCCTGCTCTCGTATCGCTTTTTCAATCTCTGTTCTGTGTCGAGGCCTCAATGGATAGAGGAACTTCTATCCCACCCTCCAACCATCACGCCGACCTCCTCCATGTCCGATATCCTCTCGCGATGTAAAATGAATGACGCCACAAACAAAGAAGTCACTTCGAGTGGAATTGATACCGTACGTACACGATTCCGATTACTGTTGTTTCCATCCGGAGTAGAGAGAGACGTGGAAAAATATTCGCATCTCGTACGTTTTTCCAAATAAGCATCCAGTTGTAGGAATAAGATCTTAACTAATTAAATGATTACATAAAAACATAGTGTGCTTTAAGATTCGCGGCTGACAGGGTAAACCTAAACAACATTTACCGCGATATTCTATCCAGCGGTCAGATCAGAGCGATTTCTCGTATTTCTCTCGCTATTAGTGCGATTATCGATCGTCATTTTGACGAGGATACCAATTTCCAGCATGTCAGCCGGACAAAGAGTCAGTCATTGAAACTAATTTCCTGTCACTGATCGATCGAATTCGACTAATTAGTACCACGTGTAGCCCGAAACGAAAGTCTAAACTAAAAAAAATAGGAAGACAAATTTTTACATGTAATTTTCAAAGAGTTTTTTTTTATGGGATTTATCAATGTAGTGAAATTAAGTTAGAATTATTATCTGTTCTTATTTAATGTAACGATTGTCAATTTTTTTACATACAATGTGTGTCATGATGTTCGTTCACAGAAGGAACTCGTTTTCGTGCCCACTTACGATGCAGACTATACCGGTGGGCAGACACGTAACCGAATCGAAATTAGGTTTCGCCGGAGCTTTTATTCAAGAACGGGCCGAGCTTAGATATCGCGTGTGTCACGTGACTGTTCATCGTAAAGGAAGTTCGGCCGGTCGCGGAACTTTCTGATTTATCGAGCCGAAAATCTATTTAGTTCTCTGTCTGTTTGGCAAACTTTTAATTGCATCGTCCATTTTATCCACTGACGGGCCACACGTGAACGGTGCTAAACCGGGTAGCAAAACGTTGTTGCTTTAATCTGTCAAAGTTAATTGAATAGCATTGAATGCTCGTATCTAGTACCTATTTTTATCAGAAGCAAATTGCATTAGGTAATCGGGGCATTAAAACTATAGGTACGAGATATTAATAGATTTTCAATTACTATCTTAGTTATAAGTTACATTAAAAGTTTACTTCAAAAGAAAATACTTTACACACCATTCGAAGGGGAAACAGTCCATCTTTTTGCGCATAGAAACATAATCTTCAACCCGCACAACGAATCTCACTTTATCTTTTCTCCACTGATACTTGTCCCCGATCTCGATAAGCATAATCTTCTTCGAAAAAGTCAACCCGAACGATATTTCAAAGTTTTTTCAACCTAAACCTGTCCCATTCAGTTCAATACGGATCAGTTAGCAAAAACAATAAAAAAAGAACAATAGAGTGATGGGTGTATTCGATGGACTGATTGATGGGGATTGTCCCAGCGTGATTCTAAACGCATTCGCCAAACTCGCGCGACATGACAATGACGTACAACGGTGGTTGCACTTTGGGTAAAGACCGCAACACACCGTTTCACGCCGTGTCGTTCCCGTGAGAAACGCGCACTCGCTTCTCGCGCCCTGTGTCCCAGTTCCCACGAAGAGAGCCTCGCTCTGACCCCAGAATTTCTACTCCCAGAGCTCCGGCAGCAAGGAAAAAACAAAGGATCGAACGACGAGGCTCCATTGTGCATTTGTAACGACCTCAAGCTTGAAGTGTGGGCGGCTTAATGGAAAGTCTCGTTTGAGGATTTATGATAAGACAGGGGTTCGTTTCTTAGGGTGACATCTGATAAGTTAGACAAGGTTCAAGATATTAATCTCTGTGAGTGTAATATTCTCAAAAATTTCAGTCCAGTGTTTTTACTGAGAGAAATGGTTCATTTTTATAAATCAATTAATTGTATTAAAGTATAAATATTTTCTGTTATGGACATTTAAAAAAATATTATTTTTAAAAAATCTATTATAATCCAGAATAAATTATTATAATTAAAAATTAACAAACGCAAATCATCAGATAAAACTTTTTCGATTTCTACAAGATCCTATTGGAATATTACATTGATTTTTTGTCTTACAATTACACTTTTACGAACAGAAACCATCAAATAAGACTTATTCAAGGTATTACATTCTACCATGACACTACCTTGATTTTCTGTCACAAGGCAGGATACTTGGATCTTATTATGTTGATTTTTCACGTTCAGTCAAGCCGTAGTGTATAACTAATACACTTACTTATTATAATCCTTGCAAATGATCAGATCTGCCACTCACATTTCGAATTCTTCTTACGTTTCCATTTGTGAGGATCGAGCGAGCATCTCCCATGCAAATATTTCCGATCAATCACTCCAGACGCGCCTCCACAAAGACAACAGACGATACGCGTCGCCCCTTTTTAGCGCACCCGGTTGGCTCTACTGAATACGTTTCTCCTCCAGTAGCACCAGGACGCGGCCTTTGAAGCTGTTTTATTCCTCTTTCTTTCTAATCCCCCGAGTTTCCGTGACGGAAAGCAGACGTGGAATTACGCTTTGCAAATGCACACAGTGTAAAGTATTTGTCGATATATGTCCATAACTTATACGTTAAACACACGAAACACTGCATCTTCACAAAATTCTTGAGGCATAGAAAACTGAACTCCCGAAGTACCTGATATTCAAAGACGTGGTAAAGAAGGACGATAAAAGGCAAGATCATGAATGAATTATCCAAGGTGGGACGGTTTTAGATGAATAAAAGAAAGGACGTCCGGAGTGGCGGCTTTTGAAGGAGAGGGATCCATTTTATCGTCGAGATTTAGACGCAAAATTCCTCATACGTATTCAAACAATGTCAGGGTGGGTTCGTTTCGTTTGTGCGACGTAAAAACGACGTGTCGGATCACCCCCGCGAACGGGTTTCATTCTGTATTCAGTCACCTCGTCTCGTAGGAACCCGTACAGAAAAACGAGTTCCCAAATACACTGTCGACTAAAAGCTAAGACCTTAAAGGTGCGAAATTGCACGGACGTTCTAAAGAAATATTAGAAATCGAATAACTGCAACAATTTTTTAGCACAAAATCTGTAAAACTGTACGAATCTTGTATTTAGCATTTGTATTTATTGATTCTTAGTTCATCAGAAGTATAACTGCATACTTTTGGCCAATGGTGTAGTTTAAATTCAGCGGAAGGCGAGGGGCATGCAAATCGATCAGACATTCTACCGGAAGACGCTTTTATCGCACCTGGAAAGTGTCTCGTAGCTTCGAATGAATAAATATTGAGGAGAGACGATGCATGCATGATGTGTCATACAATCTAACCGTTATGTAAACCTTATCTGCGGTAGTCTATGATAATGTGAAAGCTATAGAATTTGTTAAAATCGATTCGTTGCAAAGTAATCTGACTATATTTTATATTTTATCCAGTATGATTAAAACAGTCATTATATACTGTATGTGTTAAAATAAAATATTAAAATATTTGTATAAATCATCAATCATCTATCAAGCTTACGNCGCAGCATCAGAATTTTGCACGTACAACGGGAAATAAAAATTAACTTGAATTCATTCGGGGAATCGATTCAAAACACCTGTATTTATTTTCTTCTGAATGTAAAGTTTACTGAAAAATGAATTCAAGCCTCGTAGCGTAGCTGGTGAAACCCGGAAATTTCAAGATTCACTTGTTCAAAATGCAGCGAAAACATATAAATGTTTATGGAGCAAACGTTGAAAACCCGGCAGTAAAGTTATTTTAAATAATTCATGAAATTATTTATTAATAAATAAAGAATCGTGGACAGTGTAAAAAGATATATTACCACGTTTTCCACACGATGGTTTTATTACTGCTGGGGACGGAAGCACAACGCGCCGGGCCTTGTCACCCATAAATATTAATGCGGCCTTTGAATTATGCTGTAAGCTTTCGCGCTTTCGAGCTTGACAGCCAATTGTGCCTCCGTGGCCTGAATTTCACGCATCCTGTTTACTCGTTGGTTTTCCCTTGTTACGCGTTTTGCAAACGAGCACGCAGCTACCAGATGGTCCACACGACAGTCGTAGAATTAATTTCTAATTGAACTTATAATGTTAGAATTTCAGGATAGTATAGTACAATGTGCAATTGATCCAGCTAATCATCTTCAATATTAATCAAGCCCAATGTCATTAATAATTATTGTCTTAAAAAGTTAAACTCTATTATTTAAGATAATTACGTAGCACAATACTTCAGTTCTGAAATTACAAATATCATTCCATCTGAAACATCCTTTCAAAATCCACCAAATCCAATTCCAATAATTACTGCCCACTCCCATATTAACCGAAATCCCATACCTACAGAATTAATCTCTAAATCCAATTTATTACCGCAATCAAATTCCATCTTCTCTGGTTCAACTCTTAACTCCTAATCGCCTCAATGATCTCTTAAATCTCTCATTTCCGGTCCCATCCGCGCACAAAACATTCTTCCTCGAGATTCGGTTTTTTCAACGACGATGCGACTATCCGGAACACGTCCTCACCCGGAGTTAATCGTTTCGCATTCCAACGGTGCAACGCGACGAATTCCTCACCCGTCGAAAATCCGGGCGACCTTTTAAAACACGGTACGTACGGTTCCACCGACGAAAAACGTCACTCACCCCGGTTGATGGAAAATCTTTCATGATTGGAGTTTTCATAGCTGTCTTCCCGCAATATGACGTTTTTTCCACGCGATCCACAAAAACCAACGAAAAATTAAATTGGCACGTAGACGCCACGAGGGATTGATCAATTCCGTATCTAGTCTGGTAGATAATACCTGCAAAAACGACGGTACTATCCCCAGATTCGAGGGCGAGATTGCCACCGACCGTGTCGAATACTTGTGAAGGGTTTTTTGCTCTTCCCGCAAGATTCCGTATGGGATAGGGAAACGTAATGTGTATCTCTCTTCATTTGTTTGAAGAGGCTTGGAAAAGTGCGGCCGAAGTGAGATGTTCCAAGACAGATTGAATAGTTTGGATATGAAGTGTCTAAAATGCGTCTCTAACAGGAAATTGGTTTTGCGAGCCGACGTTCGTAAATCATAATAGAACGTGAGAAACTGAAACTGTCTCGTGAAAGGGGGATGGGATTTTAGAGGAGAAGACGTTTCCAATAGCCTGGAAACATGACCATCCAGGCGAACAAGCAAGCAACTAACCAACCGACCAACCAACCAGCCAACCCTTTCGACAGAGGTAGCACAGAGTACCCAGACCGAATCGCGATTCCCCGGGTATCGAATGGCCTCGCTCAGAATCCTCTGGCTGTAATTCTTTTCCAATAGGCCAATCCATTCTTCGATAAATAGTGGCTGGACGGACGCGGACGGGGCCACAGACGATGGAACCTTATCGGCAAGCTCTGGGAAAGAGAAATCGCCCAGCCGAGGAAAGGAAGGGCTTCAATTATTCTACGCCGCGTTCCAATTTAACCGTTTTTGTTTAATCGACTTTTTGCCTGTCCACATGATGCCCTTACGGATTTCGTTCTTTCTCCTTCAAAGAAATTTTCCTTGTTCTTCTCCTTTTCTTATTTTTTGTGCTCGAGAAAGTCCTTTGTATTCTCTCATCCATTATCCCTCAGACTTGCTTATTATTATCCAGATTGCGAATTCGAACAATCGGTCGTGGCGGATAAATGGTAAATTGATAAAAAAATGTAATACGTGTGATTTGCACACTGATAGAAAGCTCTCATTTCAGTATGATTAATTGTACGAGGGATTCTTTTAGGTGAAAGAAAATAATTGGAGGATTGTCTGTGATGCTTTTTTTTTAACGCAGATAGCATTGTGAGTGGCAATTAAATACGTGGCAACGATTGTATACGAGATGGATTCCTTAAGGATGTATTGGCTATACAGTCAATC
>NW_017176739.1:231801-292489 GCF_001652005.2 Ceratina calcarata | reverse complement strand
CTTATATTCAAACATCCTTTTTACATATTTACATATTGTAATGTCTATTTGTTCTAATATCGAATATTTCAACTATTCGCAGTACATTCTTAGTTTAATCGTATAATGACTTTTTTTCCTTTTCTTGGTAAACTGCTTTCAATTTTTTTTCAATCTTAAAACTCCTTCCATAGTCTAGCTTTCAAGCGAACTGAACTTCCTTCTTCTTTCAATGAGGTGCAGTTTTACAACAAATCCTGATGAGGGACACAGTGAGGGATCGGAATCCCGTCGTATCATCGAGTTTCAACACCCACCTAGATGGTCTCGTCTCCTTCTTGGAGACATCCCGACCGGATCGCAATCAGTGTTCGGAGTGAATGAAACGCGATCAGTAGGACTTCGAAACGACTTGGAATTCTGTCACGGCACTTCTCAGGAATCGAAGAAATTATAGTCGGTGCTTTGATGACGAGAACTGACCCAAGTTTCCTAGACACGGTGCAAAGTCGCTTTCTCAAAGAAGGAAACGGTGTCGTATGTGGAACTTGAGAATATCGGAGACGATCGGTGATATTAACGTGGAATATAATAGCGTGATCCCGCTCTCTAGAAGTGCTTTGACATATTAGAATTTCGAGTTTCGTTTTAAAACAACGATATTGCACTTGAGGATCTCTAAAGAATTTAAAAGATAAATTGTACGACACAAATGAATTTTCATGAAAATTAAAATCATTATCAGTAAAAATCTTTTTGATTTGTATAACGAAGTAGAAATTGAAAATACCAGAGATCTGCGCTACTTGTATGAAATTCAAACGCAGGTACAATAATGAAATTACTCTGTGTGAACAGGAAATTAAAAGTTCCCAATTCATGAACGGAATTCGCGCTTGTAAATTTGAAATGAAATTTTCCCGTGTTTACCGTTAAATTATAGTTATTCAAAACGTACACACCCGTATTTACGTATGTGTGCGTATATCAAACGTACATCAAATAATACCTAAAATAAAATACGGTGTTTCGTCAGATATTGATATTATCAGAATCATATTTATGTGTATACGTCCGACATCACGTCATATTTATGCTAAGCTGTCACCGTGACTGCGTACAACATGATTCGCGTTTACGGTGAATATTATCATGTTACGGAAAAATAGTATACGGTGTACAAATAACAAAATCTGACAATGGTGGCGACGTCGTATCGAATTGCAGAATTTACATCTTTATTGGACATGGCGCGTGTCGTTCAAACTGAAATTACATGTTTCACGAATTCCCATTTCCATTAACTTTACGCAATGAGAAATATGGTAATGTTTCAACTTCCGGGAACTTGAGATCTCCTTTGACAGATTGTGATAACTTCTATAATTAATTTACTGATTATTTTAACGAACTCATGAATTTGATAAAAATATTTCGATTTCAGCATAATCGATATTCAAGTCACAGGGTTTCATATATAGGAAAATTAAATGTATAAGAAATATAAAAACTATGTATAAAAATATATGAAATATCGAAAAATATACATGTATCGAAGAACAATTTCCCGTTGGTAACTACTCCCGTTTGCCCGTCGAGAATCAATGATCAAAGCAAGGGTATAAATCATCGTTTCACCGTCCATTCATTCGGGCAGAGATCTCTCTATATCAAACAGAACTGGATCTGTATCGTCTTGGAACAATACAATACAGTCTATGCGCATTCGCGATATTATCGTATGTATCACTTTGCTATTCCGTGATATCTCTGGCAAGTGGAACTCAAGTCAGTTGCTGCGTCGAACGATTACATGTTCGATGCAGCTGATTAATCGTGATCGTTACAGCTGCGAAAACTCAAACAACCCCCGCCAAAACTACCGAATTAAGTGACACTGCAATTAATTAGTTACTTAACTAGTTACGGTCAGATAATTATTGTCATTGTGTAAAATTTTGCAGATTCTTTTCAATATTTTCAGCTTACGTTTCCATAAATAAAAAATAAGAAAATTATAGAGATGCCTTATCATCAATTTATTAATTAAGAAATTGATTATAATTGCAATGAAATATCCACGTGCTCGGCCAATTAATTTGATCCGAATGTGATGTACTTCAATTGAATATCAATTACAATTTTCATACTGAAACCTTTGAAAATAAATTACACTTTCTCCGTTATTCTACTAGTTAATTTTAACCAATATTAAACTGTTACCCATATACGATTTCTAACAGCACCGAACAAGTATTGATTGTTCAAAGTTTTAGGTCATGCGTTTATTCCTCCTTAAGCACAAAACGAATCGTTTTACAATATCTCTATAATAAAATTAATACCTTCGACCATGATAAAATTTTTCCAAAACTACTCAAGGCAGAGATACGTTGTTAGAGCTATCGTTAAAACAACATTTATATAAGTGCTTCTCCTAGCGGAATCCGTTGGAAAGGAATTAGAGCTGCGGAAGAACGACATCGTTGGGTCGGCTCTAAATCTTGCAGCTATCGTCCAGCAGACCGATACGGGGTTCCCTGTTGAAAATGCTAATTCGACAAGGTAGCCGCGGAAGAAAGGCAAGGAACCTCTACGCCGCGCCGCGCCGCCGGGAAGGCTTCATTGATTTCGCCCGTTTGTTCACCGAGAACAGACGTAAATTATATTCGTTGTTCGAGCCCGCTGCGTATTTGCATGTTAAAGGAGCCAACCGCCTCGCGGTTTTAAGATTAATACCGCACGGGCCTGGATTCTTATTCTATGCGAATTTCCTCTTTTATCAAAGCAATTCATTCTGAAAGTTCCTGGTATGAATGTATGAAAGGTTTCTAAGTATTAAAGGAAGCACAGCTTTATTTTCTTAGGCAATTATGTGAGAAAATTTATCAGAGAATAGTGTTTAAATTTTAATTATAATATATTTTTTTAGTATCGGATAAGTGTTAAATATTTTTAAGAGCTGTGATCGGTTGGAAGTTCCAAGAGCATGATTTAAAATGTTCTTGATGATAAATAGTGAACCAGGTGTAAAAATGATGCACAGGCAGTAGAAGAAAAGTGAGTTCCAAGAATCGCAGCAGACGTGATGCTTTTTCTTTCAACAACTCGTTTATCAAAGAGAATGGAAAAAGAAGGAGATGGTGAAAATAATGAAGAATGATAATCGGGCAACGGAGTGGTTTTGCGATGCATAAATTTCCGTCGCGAATAAGTTCCAAGCGTGAAGCAAGAGAAAGAAAGCTAGGTTATCCGAATGCTGCCTGATATTTCCTGTTTCAGAAACAAGCATTCTGATTTTCTTTGAATTTAAGTGCAATACATTTTACATTCTTTCCCTTAAGTATTATGGAGGAGAATAAATTATCTTGGCATTTTTAAAACAGATGATACAAGTTTTAAAGCTCTCGTTGTGATTAAAAATGTTTCCCCTTTTATAAAAGACCGAGATTCTTTTACTCGGCAATATAAGACCAGATTAATAAAGCTTATTGATAGACCTATCAACCAATATATTTTTAAGCCTCCTTCATTCTGGAGCTCTAATGTCCATCTTAATAAAAATCGTATATTTCCAACGAGCCTCTTCTTCGGCGCTAACAAATTGCAGAGAGGGCAACCGCTTGCAGGTCCGAGCGACATCGAAGTGGTTTCGGCAAGAAAAATCGCGACTGCGAGTGTCTCCGCAGTGAATCACCGGCTTTATTACTCGGTTGCCCCCGGCCATACCGGAAGTGACGGTAATTTTTACGCGACTGTTACACCCAGGCCAATCCAAAGCGAGGGAGAAAGACAAAACATGCTCCTTCTCTGCTTCTCGGGTTTGAAACATTAAGAAGAAAATCTGCGCATCTACAAAATTTCTAGCGAACTTCGGAACAAGTTTTTGGGAAGATTGTCACGTTCTCGACGTCTCCGGAGCGAGTAAATAACGTGGATATTCAAGGAGAAGAGTCGCGCTCCGCTCAACTCTCTCTGTTAGAGTCGAAACGTGACAATCCGCCAGGTTCGTTAAAAGATTTTTGGAATTCTGCGATCAACGATTCGATGAAACATGGTAGTTAAATATTCCCCATTAATGCTCGTTCGTTTCTTATGCCAAATTGATGTAAGTTATTTAGTACAATTTATTATATTACTTACTCCTACACCATATACTTAATTTAATGTACATATATTTATTTATTATAAAATATTCTAGTAAGTATATCTATTCATGTATTTCATTCATTGGTCTACTATAACAAAGCCAAATTAAATTAATTCTGTAATGTTTTAATCTCTGCTACATTTGAATGAGATGTACAGCAGGAGAAATTTAATTAGGAACATTATTTGATGTTCGTAATCTGAAAATATTTTCATTTAGTAAATGGCTTCTATCTGAAGACACGACCAGGCGGCAAACGAGTAGCTGAATTAAATCTAAACATTTAACACGACGCGCTTATCCGTTCACTGATTCTATCTACTTCCTGTGAGGAGGAATAAATCTTATCGTATCTCTCGCAAATCGACGATCACTGGGAAAACATCGGTACGATAAGTTTGCGCGGTGCAGCCGTTTTCACGGTTGGCTCCCGTTATTGTTTCACGGATGGAGCGCGGACAAAGCGTATCACCGTTTTCACGGTTGTGTTCTCCCGTCATTGTGCACTGCGAACGACGAGCACGGTACAGAACGGGACAAAGAGTTTTCAAGTCGCATAAAGAGTTTCCTATACGCACCGGTCCGATACAATGCCGGGACGTCGTCTTTCCTTCCTTGGCTACCACTCGTCTCCGTGTCGTGTCCTCCGGTGACGTTTTCTTTTGCCACACTTCAGCTCTTTAACTCGACCGTTAAAATACAGAGCGAGAACAAGAAAGGATTTCCCTTCCTCTCTTTTTTGTTCTCGGCCCGTTTCAATGAAAACATTTAATTATTATTTTACAATCAAGACGGCAGAATTTCGTTGGAATTTTCGTTGAGGAAATGTTCAATGAAAGAGAATTGGATTGCGGAAGACTCGTGGTACAGATGGCTATTGTGTCAATGAGAACAGTATTGATTTCTCTCATTGATGAGGTTTTTAAAAGGGATTAATGTTCAATTAAATGTTGAAGTAAACTGATAGATATGTGCCCAGGGATGGTAAAACGACTGTTCTCTTTACTGAATTATCTAGAAGTCCTTTGTTGTCAGCGCTCAAACCATAATTTAGTCAGCAATTAATTTACAAAACATGCAGACGCCATTTATTTCCCCAACGATAAATAAATTCCAATCTGTTGTTTCTTTTAAATAAACAATAAAAAATCGTTTCTCGTTCATGAAGTCACTACTGGGAAAAATCACGACGTAAAGTGGAATTTAGCGTTCGCTAACTTCGGACACGGTTATTTGATTTTTAATAAAACACTGCACATAAATGAATACATATGTATGAACATGCATACGTATGTACCTCTTGTCGGGAAAGCATTATTCAATGAAACGAAAAGGCGGTCAGAATTGCACAGGCTGACCGAGCTGTTCGTTTTGAAAGCTTTCGAACCCTTCAGTTCGTTAAATCTTTCTTTTTACAGTCTATTTTTTAATCCCACGTCCTATTATTTGAATGACACTTGACACAATGCTTTAAATCCATAAATGGAAAATGAAAAATGGTTTTTATATTAATTGTTGATAATTTTGTTTTAAATTTAAAATGACTATTTATTAGAAATCGTAGTTGGAAATATTACAGTACACTGCAATTTGGTTTTCCAAAATATTAAGTGGTAGATTCTTTTTTAGAGGCCACTGAAAATTCTCCTTGAATTTCAAGGATCCGGTTCCATTTTCCACAGCTATTTTTCAAAATTTCATCGCGAACGAGCACAATTGCACGCAATGCTAACAGGAAACCGTACGTACATACATAGAGTACAGAGACAGAGAGACAGTTGCACTGATATACGCAACGAAGGTAATCCGGGTCCGGCGTTCCGGTTTTCAGTGGAGTATTCTATCCTCCCCAAACCCCGGAAACGCTTGCTCGGGAATTCATACACGGCTGTACAGCTCGAAACGAGTCTAAACATCCCCAGACACGTTAATTGTACCGCGGATTTAAAGCCCTTTTTTAACTAGCTTTGCTTCCATTCGTACCAATTAAATTCGCGAAAATCCGATAATCGATAACAAAAACAATCGTTATCGATTTTACCTGTCTTCGAATGATGACAGTAATATCATTTTTCAAACAGTATTTTCTCTTTGCTAGTTAGAGATTTGCATTGAATTCAACGAAGCTTCGAAGCTTGATTCGAAAAATCTCTCTCCCCTGTTGAATCTGTTTTCGATCTAACGTGTCGTAATAGAAGGGAATAAAATATTCAGATGGTGTAGATTCAAGAAATCCACATTCTATAAATTCAGAGCACATTCGTAAACCGGTATCATGGAATTTCGCAAGCGTGGAAACGCGGAGGAATCCATGGAAGGGTGTCCGTATTTTTCACGGAACGAAACCGCAAGGAACGGCAAAAGATCTTTCTTGAATTTCAGAAAGCGAGCAGGCCGTCGTAAATTTTGGCGGGCCATATTTCATCGTGGTATTTCATATTACGTCGACAAGGCGAACGGCTGTACACTCCACTGCAATCACGAACAATGCGAACGCTCTATACACACCTACCGTGTATCCACGGTTATGAACTGTATCTGCACGCGACCAAATTCCGTACCCTCTTCCATTCATCTTCTCGTTCCGCTTTGTGTACCTTGTTCATTTTTCCCTGGTACAGTGCGACCCAAGAGTATGTACGCAATACGGTGTCAGGTAAATAATTTGTGATAAAATTAAGTTGTATAAAGTATATGACATAAGAAACATGTAAATGAATAATAACTATTTCACCTAATATAATAATGGCAATAAATCTAAGTAACATTTTTACATACAATATCAAGAAAATCACGTTTGCTTCTGTATCGATGCATCTCCAACGAGTTGCATATTTGTATTTTCATCGGTGAATCGATTCGCGGGTTCAAGGCATACGAAATGTAATGCATTAGACGCTCACCCTTGGGAAATTACCATTCCGCGATGGAGTTAAACGGCAACGGGCTCGTAATTTCCTATTCGCTCGTGATCGTCGAGCGATCGGATTCAACGTCGATAGTTCCTGTCCCGATCGACGAAGCGGGCAGAAGGAGAGAGTTTATACGACCACGGGGATGTTTGTAAATTCCGAACGGTCAACAGAAGTTGTACGCCACGCCGCGCGAGTAAGTGCGACGACATGCCCCTAATTAATTCGCTCTGTTTGATTAGATACCCACAAACAATCCGGCTCCCTACGAGGAAATTAACGTTCTCCTACCTCGAACGTTCGCGCAGGCATTCGTTTGTCGGTAAATTTAATGTGCCTTATCTTTAATACAAACCTCGAAACACTTTAAATGAAAATAATGTCTAGTGACAGGATGATTCACTTTTGAAACAAGTTAATGAGTTTCCAATCATTTAATGGTTTAAATTACATTTGTCCTTTAAAAAGAAAAATTGCAATTTCGACATCGGAACGTTAATTGGAAACTGAAAAAACGCCATTCACTCTACAACAGGAGTTCGAATTACCGTCGATTACGTCAAATTAACGACGACATACAACTAGAAAGCACATACACGATTTGAAAACGCGTCGGATTAAATCCAAAGCTCTAGTTCGAACAAAGACAACAAAGAAATACAGTTATGCATATATCTATACAACTTTGACGCGCTATTAATTAGTTGGCGTTTCTGGTTGTTAATTAAACGAATAGACGACAGGAACGATTTTCAACCATTACAATGCATCGCGGACATGTTAAAAGCCTATGTGTACGTATGTACATAGTGTACATACATATAATATCCGTAGCACATTACTCGCGCTATCATTGAAAACGGTACTGGTTTTGGTCAATCGGTTATGTATCAGATAATTAGATTCTCTATTCAAATTAATTTATCGCGATTCCTGTGTCGCGTAGCTAATTAATTAGCTGAATAAGCGATTGTAACGAGTGGCTTCATTCCTCGCAACGCGATTGAGAAATTACTCCGCCATTTTCAATCAATGTCTCTCTCTCTATCTCTCTCTTTAACTAATTTATTGGAACCACTATGAACAATAGAAAGATTTTCTAATTTTAATATAGGGTATTTTTATATTTATTATTCCTCCTTATTATATGTAGATAATTTCTATTTCATGCCATATTTTCATTCTCTTAGTTGTCCTATCGCTTTGCCTGCTTCATTTCATAGATAAAATCTATAATTATTATCGTCGCGTTTTTGAAAAAGCGAGATTTCCATGTGACTGCCTCTTTTGTCTCCCGTTTAATTAAACACGTTCGCCAATTTAATACTTTGTTCATTAGCCACGCCACTGCAATTAAATCGGAATTTAAGAACGGTACGCTCGAAGGAGAATTTAATTAGGTAGTAAACATGATTGATCTCCAATTTATTTCATAGTAGAATCGACTACTGATTGATTGTTAGTTTCTATACGCGCTATTAGCGATTTTACAGTATATTATTCACGAAGAAAAGAATATAAGTACATATTTGCAATTATCGTGTTCTAATATTTGTACCTTCGACTTCAGACACGATCAAATATTACTTCTCTTCATGCTGTACTATTAATTCTAATGGCCTGTTTTATATATTTCAATAAAACATGATCATCATATAAGAAAATGTCATCATTCAATTAAAATAGCATATCTTTTAACAAGTGTGATTGTTGGAGACATATGGCATTGAAAATTTCCAAGATTGAAAATCCAGGACGAATGAAGCTTTGTCGTGCAAGGGAAGTCTAGCTTATTTCTTTCTATGATCACGTGAAGAGAAACGACGTCGACGATATAGCAGAAGAACGAGGTGAGAAGTGAGTAGAGATAAAATTTAGTGGCACTTTGGTTTTAGGAGAGTTTGTAATTCTGTAAGGAACGAGGGTTTTTTCTCAATAGCGGAAACCTAAGAGATTTTTTGGAAAGTTGCGGGAATGGAAGAAAAATTGTTATGTATCTAATTATTTTTCTTTAGTCTAGTTTTGCACTTGTTTTTTTTTTCTAGTGGTTTAAATACTTTTTTAAAAGTGATCTACAAATTTAATTACTGCAAATTGATAAAATTGTTTGTGCACTGACACATATCAACAGTTTCCGAAACCAACTAATACCATTTCATCCATGCAATAATTCTCTGCATAAATGGATTACACAAATTGATTGAATCAAGTTTCGCACGGATTGAAGTCAAACGCTAAATCGTGTAGATACGAATCATAAAAATTGATCAAACCCGATCTCCATTTAAAAAACAAACGAAAACGACAATAAAAAAACTGGCGTTTAATTTTTTTATCAAATAGGATGTTTTACAAACTTTCATATATTGTCGAATGAGATCGTGCTCACTCATCTGCGAATTTTTTCAAATCGGAAGTATGAATGTTCGCAGGTACCTAGTCGTCCGATTCGGCATCGTAAGCGTCCGCACGTTTACAATTTCTCACAGTTAAAAACTGAATTCTGGCTTATGGTCCGTAAAAAATCCGGGGCTTCCTGCAAACAAATCCACTTCCAATTTCCTGTGTTGTATATACTGCGACAGATGAATTTTAAACCCAAATATCACTAACCGAAAACATGAATGCTTTTAAAAAATCTTTTCACTTCTGGTTTTTTCATTACGCGGAGAATTTTCAACAAAACTGTTTCCGTTGGCTCGATTGCTTTTAGCCAACTAAATAAAAAATCTACTAAAAGCCACGAAGCAATTAGCTTGATCGAATAAATAAAAATATTTCCAAACTTGCTGTACCTGGAACGAAATTAAATAGTTCCCAAGAAATTTACCAAAAGCCACAGCAGCAATTCGAGATTTTCTCATACCCTCAAAATATATAAAATTAGCCAATTAATTAATGTCTCTGAAAATAAACGCAAAATAAATAAACAGGTTTTTCTCATTACGAACTTTTCCCATCTAGATTATTTACTTGTTCGTCGCTTAAATTCATCTGTTAGGACTAAAGATGGGTTAAGAGGTAAATTTTAATCTAATAGAATTGGGACAAGTGTGAGACCCGTATCACAAATTTGATGAAAATACATAAACGGCAACGAGCAATATCGGCAACGAGTGAAAAACTTATGAGTACGCTCCGTAGTTGGCTGAACTTGCTCGCAACTCGTCAGGGAGCCAGGAAGCTTTCGAGGTTTCGAGGCTGGAAGCCTCCTCCTCGTTCTCGTCAAGTACGTTAAAGAGGGTGCAAAAACGCCGCTGGCGTTCCCTGTTCGCCACTGATATCAGCTTGAGTTTTATAGGGTTTCCCAGCCACCAACCATTCTCCAAGCTCTATCCTGCAAGTTGTATGGCGAAATTTTGTCTCCAATTAATTTATTTAGAACGATTTATGACGAGGTATAAAGATATGATTACAGACTAAAATAATGAAGATGACAACAAAGAGCAATTCAATGCTTAATTACAATGCATGTGTAAAAAGTACATTCAGAAGAGAATTATTGAAATTAACAATTTCAACGTATTTTTTATTAATTGACGTATCAATTGATCTTTAACAGTTTCAAAATTGTTCACAAAACGAATTGGAAGATATTTTCTATTGATCTGTTTGAATAAAGTAAATGATCGATGTCCTATTTTCAAATCAGTTTCGAGTATCGTTCAATTCCCCTCAAAGTCGTTATTTTAAATCGTACAAAGTAAGACAAATCGGATAAAAACTGCAACTCGTCGTCCAGCCATTAGACCGTATAGTTTTAATTGGCCGGCCTCCACCCCCGATCGTTAAGCAGTTACTTTTCAACTTGGCGAACTGCAATTATGACGAGTTACGGGCTCGTTGCACACCTCATTGCCCATGGAAATTAAAATCGTAGCCGTGGCTCATACTTCAGCAGTAGTCGCTTTGTTTGCCAGGTCTCTTTCAGAAAACTTTATCTGCCATTTGCTCGGAACCCCTGATAATGAACCCGTTCTCATAGCGAAATTATCATGAACTTTCGACCGAACGAACTAAAGCCTCGGAAAATATGCTTCTCGTTGTCACTTTATTGTCACTGGAAAAACGAAACATCCGTTACGAGAGTAAAGCTTCTGATTACGTATTCTGAATTTATAAAGCCAACAGTTTGTATGGAATTTTACATTTTTATCAATTGTTGCCAGCATTTGGCTTGATTACCTGTCAACACTCTTTTCAATTATGGATCTCAATATTTAAGCTTTTGCCATATGACAAATTTTGTTCACAATAATTGCATTTACAAAGAGCATAATATTGTCAATTTATTTAATTAAGAAGACAATATGGACAATCAGTTCGTTGGAATAGAAGTTGCTGTTTCAGTACGTGACTACATTTCGACAGAAACTACGTCGAAACATGATTCTTAAATGAGGATAAAGCATGTTTCCTCCGTGGAAATTTAAAACACGTGTCCCGCAGAGCAACGCCGGAAGGAAGTCAAGACGCGTGAGAAGAAGCTCTTGAAAGGTGAATTATGAGGTCGACCCGCGAGGCTTCCGTGCGCTTTCCTCTCGGGTAATTCCGTCGACGACAGCGGATCCGGTGGCGCTTGTGTGAGGACCGATAACGAGCGTCGGGACGTCGCGTCGCGTCCGGAAGTGAATTCAATTTTCCTTGGGGATCCAGTGAGATGGAAACTTCCCGTTGACCCGTCGCCGAGCAAATCTCCGCGGCGTGTCTCTTAAGACGAATCTTAACGTCTAATCCCGTGTGGGACATCAGATTTGTTTTACAGTGATCATAAAACTAAGAAGAAATTTCAATTTCACGTATGCTTAATAGAAAAACATTACGGGTATTATCATGCATTTTTACAATACAAAGAAATTTACTGTCTATAGAAGCGTTTCCTCAGATTATTTACATTCATATTTGGTTCGTTTATTCCCATAATTCGACATCACGCCACGTTAATTAATAACCGATCGCAGCTCGGATCGATGGAACTGAATGGCCGGACGTGATAAATAAGCACAGTTATTGTTAATAACGAGGAATCAAATCGTATCATTGACAATTGATTAATTTGTTCCACCGATGCTTCAAATAATTGACAATCCTACACATACATTCCTGTCGGGTATGTATTTATGTATATGTATATGTATATGTATATGTATGTATACTCATGTGACGAATTCTGTTAAAAATGATTTTACTCCGGTAGCAGCAAGGATATCGAAATGCAACGCACATTTTCGTAGAAATTCCGTGGAATTTCGTTAAAGCCGCACGGAATTCGTTCGAACGGAACCGGAAATTCATGTGGGGAAATAAAATTCTCGAAATCCCAAGAGGGATCGATGCATTTCTGGATATTATTTATGCGTTCCAAAGAACCGGAAATAGCGTTTAATAATAATCTCGGCCGATCTTCCATCCACTGTGTATGGAACAATATTTGTTAAACAAACATTCGCTGCAATTAAATTGAAACAGTATGATAGTTTCGATAAATATTACTAAATTACATATATCAGTTAGACTATGAAGCGAATGAGATAAATTATAATTCAACAAATAAGGTCAAACTGTATTTCAAGTGTAATGAAATAACAGTTTTAGTACATATACATAAACTGACGCTGAACTGATTTAAATTTTGCAAAGATTTTAACGCAAATCTGAACCACTCTACAATTTTCTCGCGGGAGCCGAAATTACTACAATGCGCTTATGTTTTCGGTATTAAACTTGGAACAGAATTACACCTCACGTGCTGTTGGGCATGTATATTTAATTTATGAGACGGTGCTTGATGGAGCTTAATGAAATGAAGGTAATAATATGTTATATGGTATTAAATTTGTATAATTTTATGTCGTAAACGATTCACAATCACCCCGTAGAATTACGGAATTAACCTTCTCATAGTAATTTCATAGTTTTAATCTCGCTTCTAACATCATTTATTATTAACGTACGTCTCTTAAATTTTTTTTACAAAAATCGACTGGCAAACATGAAACTGATTCTGTGCCCATAAAATACGTATTCATATTTTTGTACGTTAGTGTACAGACACGTTTATTCTTCGGGTTTTGTTGGTGGTTTCAAAATGATTTCCGAGCTTTCAAGACGAACACAAATTACCAACCGCGTTTTGCTGCCCCGCTCGTCTTACGACGACTCCATTCAGTCGTTCACCCTCGTCAAGTTTCCCGGTTTCCACGGAGCACGCCAAATACATAGAACAAATAACGATCGTTTCCGTTCGACCGCAAGGTAAATGCCACAGAATTTCTGGAAACGATAGAATTCTTAACGAGCTAACGAGTTCCATCGTTCGGACCTCGTAAACCGAGTAAGTAAAACGAGTCTCTTCGAACATGCTATTAAATACAATAATGGCGAAAAGAAGACGTACAAACGTAGCTCAGCAAAACTTGCCATTGAAATATTATATATAAAAATATTTTGTAATTTGGAAAGGAAAAGAATTCGTACGACTGCTCTGCAGTAGTCAATCCATACCTGAATAGGCGTGAAGAAACGAAGGATTGAAACAAGTCTTAAATTTGTACGTGAAGGAAACTAAAGTCTCTGAAATATCACTAATCGCGAACAGCTTAACGAAAAAGCGAGAATATTTGAGGAAAGTCGTAAAGGAACGCAATTTCGTTTGATTTGTAAGAAAGTGTTCGTTATCTACGCGCTTACTTACTCCGCTGAATTTAGATCGGCCGTGGCGTTAAGTACCGTTCAATGGCCGTATTTCACGCGGCACGGACAAGGTTCAACTAATCTGTAGGAATTTATTTCACCCCGCAGCACGAGAAACGATCCCCGAAATAACTCTTTCCACGCGTTTTCTTTTCACAGACTGTTTCGCACTCTTTATTACATCCTGCTATCCAAATAGGATCCGTGTCCTATTTAGAACCAGAAGAGATTGATCAAGCAATCATTTCTCCTATCGTGCGACAAGAAATGTACATATATACTTATATATATAATTTTTCATAAACATCTCATTGAACGAAGTATCTCATTTCTTTTACTGTGTTGGTTTTACGAAAACGAGATAAGCGTAATGTCGTAAAAAAAATGCGTACTATTCCTGCTGTGCATCTTCATTTAAAAAGAAAACACCACGGAAATATTCGGGTTGAATGTACTACGGTAACAATAAAAACCTACGACGGGTCTCATAAAAGCACAGCCACATGGTTGCGTTGCTTACATTGAATGCACTCCTCAAAGTGCGCGTAAATTCTTACTCGTTCCTTTTTCTTGTCAAGCGTGTAAATGTCTTGAACTTCGTAGTTTGAGGAAATTTTAACAAGAAAGATTGTTTAAAGTTTTGCAAATTTATTATCTGTGTTTCACATAAAATTTAGAATAGTTCTATAAAATATTTTTATATGTAAAAACAAGTATCGGGTCTATTAAATCGCAAAGATTACTCGAATGATAAAGATCACGCGTTTATCGCGAGAAATTCTAGCTCCGACGGAACCAAGAAATACGGGAGAACACGGCCAAAATAACGCAAAGTGCATCGGGGGAGAGGATCCACTTAAACTTAAGCCTTTTAGAGTACATCAGACGATACCACTTCGTATCACGCTTTTATCTGACCTCATATTTACCGTTGTAAAAAGGTCTTACAAAGAGTGAAACGTGAAGGGAGATGATCATTCCCTTCGCCTTACTATTAATCTGGAAGATAAGTAAACAATTTTCTTCCCGGAAAATTCGTTACCAAATAGGTGCTTTTCATGAATTTCATTCTTAATAGAAAATCTTATAAAACTAAACTTCATAAAATTGCTCACTCAAATACTTTAAGATCTTATTATACCAATTTTCCTAATTCATTAATATTTCAATTCCTGCCTTACATGTTTTGTTCAAATAAAATACGTGCAAAAGCTACCGAAAGGAAAGGCGTGGTTCGAATAAGAACAGGTGGAAAGCAAAATCAGAAGAATTCATGGTTCGTAAATCCATGGTGAAACAAAAAAGGGTGACGGAAATTACGGATCTCTAACTGGTAGCCGAGGCCGCGATTTATCGCGAAACTTTTCAATCCAACGGCACGGCGCGCAGAGGAAGAGAAGTAGGGGTAATTTCTGAAAGCTTTCAACGAGAACTCTCGACTCCCGGTTCCAGGTCCCAGGCATACCGGCGTACAATAACTTCTTTGTTGCATTGTATGTACATACACGAGCCAAGTAAATCCGCCCTTTGAAGTATGTAATAAGAACGCGACACCGTAACCTTACAGTTTAATTGAACGCAATCTGTCATGGTGTAGCTATAGTTGTCAGATACAAAAAAAGGTCCTGTGCAATTTCCTTCTAATTCCACTCGTTAAGAATTAATTGGCGATGGACGAAATAATTAATCGATTATTCTTGACTTATTTGAGATAGAAGATTGTATACGACCTTTTTTACAGATAATAGCAGTACCTACAACTTCTGTATAAAAATTTTTACACTAGTGTCAATAATGAATTAATAAATAAAATTATTTATTACAAAAAATATTCTATAAAATTGTTTATTACAAAAAAATATTCTATTCTAGTATTCTAAAACACCTTGCGAATCAGGCAGCAAATAACTACTTATTACAATTAATTAAGGCTCGACTGTGATTTTTCGTAGAGATAATGAACAACAGATATAAAATATCAATATGACTACCTGCAGAATAAATGAAGTCATATCTGAATTTATGAATGCAATTCTCTTCGTTATATTATACATTTGACAGGCATTAAAAACAATTGTTTTCACTCGCGCATTTCCGCAAGCTGTGGAGAAGAATCCGTATTAAAATCAAGCTATTTCAGGCTTCCCCAGAGAATTTTCTAGCGTCCGACGTTTGCCTTAACGTTTTAACGTAGAAACATTCTATGTCGCTCTGGATCGCAATAAAAATTTATTGAACACCGGGAAGTTGAACGACGTTTCCTAAACCGATTACTTTTTTTCAAGCTATTCTTGGAAAATTTATGGTTGCCCCATAAAATCAATCTAAAATATCGGACGGTTTCACATGAAATATTAGAAAGACGGCCGTTAAACGGACAGGGACGGTATAGAAATGAGTTGGAAGGAAGCCGTGTTTAGCGGTTTCTGAGAAGGAGGCGGTAATAACGGAAGACGTTATCGGAAGCGGAAATGGAAATGCAATTATCTTAGGTCCCATGGCGTGGCGGAGTAATCAGAACGCGGAACTCCCAGTAGGATCCAAAGTGAATAATTATCGAACGCAACAGACGCTCTGTGTCGGCTGCAAGCTAGTGCAACGTCGCCGAATCGAATGTACACCGCAGCGCTTTGACGTGATCCGATTGATATACGAATCACGCGCTTGTTTCTTGTTGTGCTGTGTTAAGACAGTATAGTAGTTGTCTTTCGTGCTATGTTACGCTAATGGATCCATAAGCGATTTTTAAATCACAATTATCTTTGAAAATTCTAAAATTGGAAATAGAAAATCGTATATAATTTAGATTGCAAATAATATAACTAATCATAGAATAAAATGAAGAAATTATGTATATGACATCTTATATTCTGAGAGTACATCCTTTTCAGAATAGAGCCAATTGAGGTCGCTATAGTTGACAAAACGTCTCAACGATCTCTAAAGGGAAACCGCTTTACGTTGGAGGAAACTGGACGAAGCAACAAGATAATCGCGCGATTCCAATTTACTAAATCCCGAGCAAGCGTCTTCACTGAGATCCAATCGTCGTTCTAAACACGTTGCATTAGATTCGTCCATCCCTGTTCATCCGAGAACGATACTGATTCTCGCGGCAACGACCGTGACCGTCGTACCGCCTTTTATTGTATGATTCAACAAAGAGTAGCACAATTGCGGAACGCATGACCGATCATTAGGGACACCGAGGTCGAAATAGACGACGTAATTAGCGGCGCACTTAACAAATTGAAGAGACTGGCTAGAACCGAGCCGTTCCATTTGACTCTAATGAAACCAACGCGTCGAGCTTTAGAGCTTCGCTTGATTCAAACGTCTCTAATGGCAAGACTGCACAACAGATAAACCAAGGTGTTAGATAGGATCATAAAGAACGTTTCCTTTCCTAATGCCTTCTTGCCTATTATCGAGTCTCTTAACTTACCACATTCAGATTTTTATTTTCAGAATAAAATGGCTACATCTTAAATAAAAACAAATTAATTATTCAAGGAAAGAATGTACAACATTTCCTATGTTCGTTCTTGCTTTGAATTTTACTCAAATGCAAATAAACTAATCCATTTTTATACAATCTTTTAATATCGTTATAAACCACTTGGTACTTCAAAAGGAAATATCTATACATATAATTCTGAATATAATAAGTTTTGAGTTACCTAAACAAACCCGGTTGGTAATGATGCAAACAGAGAATTGTGAAAATGTAGTGGCGCTTAGCGATTGCAGTCATCAGGAACGGATTTTCAAGTGAAACACCGGAAATGAGAATGCGCTCTTGAGCCGTAGTTTAATGCGGCGAGAGCTCCTAACGAGTTCCAGGAACCGGCCGGCGAACTTTTGCAATTTAACCGGACGCACTACGAATGTTATGAGCGGACGCGCATTATCATACATTAGAATTAGATAGCTTTGCCTGCAGGGGACATTTTATTTATCTGATCTGTTTATGGTTAGAGCACAAACTTAATTATTGGTCATAACATAAGTAAATGTAGTGAAAGGTTTAAAAATAAGACGTTCTATGTTTTTACACTGATCATAAAATTGTTCTATAGCTATCCAAATTCTATCTAAGAACTGATTTTCATCGCACGACTGGCCGTTTTCGTTCGATCCGTCAAATCTCGCTGTCACTAGCAAAACGCTCCAAGCTTTTAGAGACATTTCCAAAACAATTAAAATTCTCAGAATCCGTCAATTTTTATTGTCCCACCACAAATGGCGGAAAGATTTGGGTTTAAACGTCAAGTGACGTCGAGGAGCTTCCCTGTAGTTTAATTAACTCGACATTATCTCTTTATGCCTCCTCTACGGTTCATGTATTTTACGATGCTCCCTTCGAGTCTCTCTTGTTGCACTGACGCATTCGCAACGAATGCGGGTAAGGATTTAAGGACTCCTTCCTGATTCAAGTGGCTTTTGCCTCACAATTTGCGAGCGATGAAACTCTTTTTTTCTACGCTTTTATTAAAGCCATGAAGGGATCGCTTTGAGGCTGGGATGAAAGAGGAGAGGAAGGAATGCTGCATGCACGTTTAAAAAGTCGTTGCTTGGTTTTACGGACGCTCGCCAAATGACGTGTTGACATCCTCTGAAGGTGCTTAGTTTACTTCAGTGGCTTTATATCCCTTTTTAAGTACCAGCTTATGCTTGAGGATTTGTTGGTTGACTTTATCTACACAAAAGAAATGGTGTTTCTTAGAAAACTGGACTTCCACTAAAAGATTTAACGTCAATGCAAAGTAGAAAAAGAAACATTTAATGGAGAAATACGTTTAATTCCCTACACAACTACGAAGTCCCATGTACACGTTCGGAGCTAATTAATCCCACTGCGTTCGGCAGAAATCGAATTAAAAATCTTGTAAAACCGGTGAATAGTTCTGAAACCGTCGCGTTGAATACGCTGAATAGTCAATAAACGGAAAGCGTACGGTTTCCGCTCAGTCATCACCCAACGACTAGAAACTGGGTCATCGATTCGACGTCATTAACATTTGGTCGTCTTGCTCGAGCGCATAGTTTGCAAATTCATTGAATCCTCCACCCTAGCGGACGTAAATAATTCGAAAGCTCGAAATAGAGAGCTGGCCCGGGTCGAAGAACCGGGATGTCTCATTAGCACTTTAATTTGACCTCCTTCCACAGACGTCTGAAAGCTATCCGCGACGGTGATGGTAATTCTCTTTCAAAATACCCCCCGCTGTGTATTTTCCCCATTTCATTAAATTACGTTTAAATCTGACGATTATACGTAGGAGGAAAATCGCTCATTTCGTATAAACGTATATTTTAAAAATCAATTTATAATATACATGTACGTAAACATGAGATTTTAATGGACTCGAGACTTTATCGAGAGTTATGCAATAATTTCACGATTTGCAATTTTGGGCGAAACACGTATTTAGGAGAATGTTGGATACGAGTCGCGAGGCGTGAAATTGCAGGACAATTTCCCACATTAGGGGTCGAGTGTAATATCTCTACAGTATACATCCACGTGCTGCATGTAACAAGTTTGCGTACGTATACGTATATCTGTATGCAAAATTTAAGAAACAGTACACACGCAAACCTGTGACCTGCCTCGTCATTATTTCCTAGTTTAGATTATACCGTGTATGACCTGAACTTTCACTTTTACACATTGCAGAGATTAAACTGAGCGCATAAAATAATGTCTTCTGTAAATCACCCACTTGCCAGCATTCGTTCGCGCCTTCCCGAGCATACGTTCGCCATCATTGAGGTACAAAGTACTAAATGTAAGTACAAAGTCGAGGCTTCATATTCGATGTTCCCAAAGTTAAACATAGACTAATCCACAAAGTTACTAGAGTTGAAAATCCAACAAACTGGAGACTTGGCGCAGTCCCTAACTGAAAGTTAGGAAGTTAGCGTAATCTATAGTTGATACGTTGAGTGTTAGGATAGTTTAAAGCATAATATTGTACTTAGGTACTGCGAATATCAATATTTTCTAAAAATTAGGCATACGAAAAGTTTATAAAAGAAAACAGATAATATTAACAGCAATTTTATATCGAACTTTCCTTAAACATTTTATACTGCTGTTTGCTAATTACTGTTAGAAACTATGAAGGAACGATAAGTATTTAATACGTGTACGAGGGATTGAAGCCACCTAAAGACAAATCCGCGGAGAGTTAATCTGCAAATGCATAGCATAATCCTCTACTATGATTACCTTCTGGACGTAGAGGCCAATTCTACTTGCTTCATCATACAAGCAGAATTGGACAATGCCAGCCGAAATAAATAGTATAGTAAACACGATATTAGGCAATTATAAGAACAATCAAGTTCAGGAATTACGTAAACATTAAAAATGCATGAAAATGGCAAATGAAATATTGTTATCAACTATTGTACTATAGCCTCAGGCGATACATGAAAATTAGCTGTACGCTGAACTGCGATTGTTTCAGTGTTACTGAGTACGTGGTAGTCATTTATAGGTTTTCGATGAAACGCATTATTCACGGCAATTTCCAAGAATCTACGGGGAATCAAAAACGTAATCAACCGACCTGAATCAGTAATTCAAACGGGATAATTGCTGATCGCGCATGGTTCATAAAGGTAGCGGGACGAAAGGATCGATAGGATTCTAACGAACATTCGGTCCGTCGTTGAACGGAAAATAATTATATATTCGGAATATGTATTTCGTGGTCGTGCAACGGCTATTGAATGACGCTGTTTGTCGAATCGCGGGGCTACTACATCGTCCTGGGAAGCACGAATTGAATATTGAAACGATAAAGCCGTGGGATAAAAAGTATTGAATTTAACTAAAAATGGAGTCGAAATTATAAGAACGAATGTGATTAAAACTTCTAATTGTAACGGATTACCGGGACTCGTAAGTGTGAAGTCAGAGTTTGGTGAGTGGGCAGGACGGGAGTTAAATCCTGGCACGGTTTGATGGAATGGGAGAAGCTGCAACTAAGCTGAGATTTTGTTACCAGTGGCAGACTAAGCCCTAAAAATATTTAATTACCATGTTTAGATATTTGATGTATTTAAAGTACGATTATCGTTTAAATGTTTACAATATTATTAATTATTTAAGAATGAATTGGAAGGGGTACCCCTTGAGAAATCTCCAACAAATTGAAAAATTTCTTTTTCTCAAAGTATCGAAAAATAAAATTCAACATGCTAGCAATGTTTAAGTATATAGCCTATACATCCTTAAAATAGAATTTAAAGTACGATTATCGTTTAAATGTTTACAATATTATTAATTATTTAAGAATGAATTGGAAGGGGTACCCCTTGAGAAATCTCCAACAAATTGAAAAATTTCTTTTTCTCAAAGTATCGAAAAATAAAATTCAACATGCTAGCAATGTTTAAGTATATAGCCTATACATCCTTAAAATAGTATATCTTGGTACTAGATGTTCCAAAACAATTGGTATTCCATTTCAGTTTATTGAATAGAACGAATCCACTACTTCTTTGACAACTTCTCTTTAATTATCCAGTAACGCTCTTCCCCTCGCTATTGCCAATCGAATGGCAATTTTTCCTTTAAAGTGGATAGTTGAATCCTTTTATCACGGACCGTGTACCTCCTGCTCCTATCTAGGTTAATTATAGTCCCAGTTGCAGGCCACTTGCTCTTTGTCTCTTCGCGCTTTTGTTTTACTAATTGTAAGGTATGCAAATGTTCACCAGAGCTGACTACATTATATGTACCTCATTTTACTCTTTGAATTTTACACGTAATATTATATTAATCAGAGTATTAAAGACACACTGTAGAATAATATTAATGATCCCAAAAAAAGTATGATCGATACTAACTATAATAAAATGATATCAAAGCAAAATAGCAGGCAACAGGGTGGAAATAATTAAGGATTGATAGATAATCGAAAGCCGTGGATCATGAGCGAACAGCGTTGAAGAGCGCAGTTCCACATCGTCGTCGACGGAAGTTCAAACGGGCAAAGCGTCTTCCGACGCACAGTTTATTAGTTACTAGTTAGGGCGGTAAGTAGCCGTCAGTAAAGTTGCTATCGCTTGTGACTAAACGAGCCGATCGGGAACAAGTGTTTCCTCGCTCGTAACGCCTTCGACTCTCATCTCTCTCACTTCCTTCCTTGCCTTCCTGCATCATTTAAACGGAAGTTGCGTCCCAGCAGCCCCTCGTATAATTAGGAGCTTAAGTGGTCGAACGTTGCGGCTTTCGAATTCTGTCGTTCGGAAATTTTGCTCGATTCTTGGTAATGCGAAAATCACTAAATTTATTTAATCGAAATNTGCCTATACTTCGTTGTATGTTCACGTTGTTATTTTATTAAGCGGAGTATGTGCAATTAGGTATATAGTGTTTAAACAGCTTCGCAATAGGTAATAAGATATCATAGAAGATCGCCAAAACGGGATACAAAATAGTTTGCACCACTTACACTATGAGGGTGTCCTTTATGAACTCCTGCGGGCTAAAGTTGGCCCATTTTGCGGCCACTTCTGGAATAGCTAGCTATTTCACGTTCCCAACAAGAAAGGAAATCTTCATATGATGTGATACAATCCCCTAAACCCAGAATAGGATTCATAAATTACACAGCGATAAATGGTTTATTACGTTCAAACCGCTTACCACGTCTGAAACAATTATTTAATTAAGAGATTAGAATCATATAAAAGTCACATTAAATTCTATTATCGTACTGATACGGTTTCAATAAATTCAGCACACTTTTTCGTTATAACGTAAACTCGAAAAACAAAACTAGGTCAAATGCATAACAAGATCAACATGAAAAAGATAAAAGCTAAAAAATCCACAATCCTACAATCGTTCCTTTAATCGTAATCAATATATGTACAGTCGTCCAATCCCATTCATCCGCAGTTCTGTTTCAACGACCGAACAAAATGGGCGTTATTCTATTCAGAGGATCGTCTAAACGTGTTCACTTTTTCGCGTTGCCGAAATTCAGAACATTGAACACGCTGTTTCGTTATTTATTTTTAGAAACAAATGCCACGGGAAAAGAGCGTTTCAATAAAAGCAGCAGGGATGGGGAAATAAAAGGGAAAACAGTTGTCAAAGGGACCGGATATACACAGGAAAAACTGAATGTGCAGGTGGATATGCCTAGGTGGGTTGAAAAGTATCGAACGAAATTCGATTACCGGATCGGTAAGCCATCTTATCAGCGAGTATCACCTTTCCATACTCCATTCGACTGGTCTACGACTTTCCGTTACCGTTTGCTATATCCATTTCTTATCGATTCCTGGACGGTACTTCCTCCTGAGTACGAATTGTATCGGTCTTATCTTCAATTTCAAAGATGAAAACTCGCGGCTCGGCTGCTCTTTCCCGGTCGATGGGCAGAATACCCATACTCGCTCCGTTTTGGGTCGATCACGATACGACCTTTTACACTTTTAACCCTCTGCGGCTTGAAACTGAGAATTTCAGTTACATTGGAACGATCCAAGACAATCATATTCACGGGGTTTTCAGAATATTATAATTTTAAGTATGGAATATCTTACTTTTAAGTATGAAAGCAATGGATGGATCGGTTTTTGTTTCGCAAAATGAAAAAATTATTGAACTATTCTAAATTTTATTAAGTTAAGCAACAATTTAACACGTTTAAGAGTTAGTACATGTGAAGTATCACGATTTTCACACTCATGACCAGCGTGTTGAAGCGATAAAAGTAAAACGGATTAAAACGACCGAACGTTTAACCGGCGATGTTTATTCGATAAATTTCTATGATTATAACAATATGACGCTTGGTTATAAATGCCTCGGTAATTAAAATCCAGGCGGCATATAAAATTTATTAACACCAACCTGCCGACAATTCGAATACTGTTCGATATTTGCGCGTTTCGCGTTAACGCACCAAAAAGAATTTATTATTAAACATTCATTTAATAAAACAGGCATCAAAATTCAGACAGTATTTATGCTAAATCATACAATGAATATTGATAAATAGGAAGTGCTTCAACAATGAATGATATTAAAAATGAATACAAAATAATTCAGTACCATAAATAACTTTTATATATAAAAAAAATATTAATTNAACAAACTTTCGGTTCGGCTTCTGCGAAACTGCAAGGAACTCGGCGATGCGTGGAATGGTTATGAAAACAGGATAAAAAAAAATCCTTTCAAACTAAAAACAATACAACCGCAAACACTGCGAGAGAATTTTTGCTAAAATCGTACTCTCGTTGCAAGTTCAACTTTCCGGATTCGGTAGAATCAGCGGTCTGGGGTGAGGTAAACTATAGTATAGTTAACGAAAATCAAAGACGTCTCTTGCGTGGTATTTCGCTTTAATTGCGTTAGGAAAACTTGAATCTGCAGTAGTTTCACGAACTACGCGACCGTTTCCGAGGAATTTCCATAAGTGAAGTTTTCAGTTTGCGTCAAAATTAGTATAGGCCTTATCTTCTCCGTGCTGTCTTCTAATAACAGTCGTTACACTTAATTATTAATAATAACGGTGTCAGTTTTTAATAGGGACTGCATAAATGTTGCATTTAGCAAAATTAATGATATTTACGATAACCGCTGTAATACTTCTAACAAAACAATAAATAATAAAAGTAACAGAATTGTAGGCAGTAATTAGTAATATCAAACTAAATGTATTTTGTTGTTAGCTTTAAAAATTAATAACGACGAAAGTTCATCAGCAGTGGTAATTGGAAATCTGCGGTTTGCTTACCGAATAAATTCGACTGATGAAAAATGAAACAAGCGGCTTATACTTTTTTGGAATACTCAGGGCAAATGAGAAATGTATCGTAAGCGCAGGTACGTTTGAAGAGGAAAACGAGAGAAAAGAAGATTAGACCGTGCGGGATCCGCTTGATCTCCGCTTGAAAAGAACTTTGTTCGACCTTTTGATAAAAGTCGCAGAAAATAGCGACAGGTATTGTGAACGGGAGAATGGTAGGTACGTGTTCATTACACGAGACTACTATAAATCGAGCCCGGCACGGTAAACCGTATAAACGGTTTAAAAGTACCAGGCGTTGCTTTTTCTCGTCGTTACCGTGATGATTCACCCGCATCCGAACGTGTGGCAAAAAAATTTCAGGTTTCTCTGAACGTTCCGTCCTTTGATCATATGCAAGTAAAGTTTTTTACTGTGACAAGAGCAATACGTGTATTAAAATTGTACGTCTTTATTAATTAGTAAACTGTTTTATAAATATAAGTTTTTATAAGCGTAGCGTAATAACAATTTTCTGTCCAATCTCTATATTTTTTATCATCATCAGTTGTTAGCATTTATTAATTTCTACTTTTGTTACGTTACATTAAATCAGTAATGTATTTGATTTGATGCTTCCGACGCTTCGTTTCATTCTCTGAAACACCTAAACATCACAACCAGTATTTACTTATTCCCCTGAGCGATCCATGCAATCAACCCCTATCAGTACGACGCCCCGACACTTCTAGTCACCCTCGACGAGTCAATAACGAGCCGATACACCAGCTGTAACACGGGATGATATCAGTCGACAAAAGGAACGGCGCAAAAAAGAAGAAAGAGGATAAATGAAAGAGAAACTGAGGAGAGCGAAGAAAATAGGGTAAGTTACTCCTCCTGCTCTTCCCAGTGTCCAAGCCTCGCAGTTCGATTTTCCCTCGCGGCTTGCCCTAGCACTCATAACCCAGATTTTAACGGATAACAACGCGGCCCCTCTACGCCTCATCCCTTCGGCTCAGTGACTGGTTGCAGCATCGTCTGTTTTCTTTCATCCTTCCACGAGGTAGCCCTGATACTAAAACATTCTTCTTCGTTCTCTCGCTCTTTCTTTTCCCCGGATTTTTTTGTCACAACTTCAAAGAGAACCTCAGCCATCGATTCCGGGATGAGAGATACTGGGTCAACGGTCTTCCTTGTCTTACTATTACCCTTGGCCTAAAGAGGGGAGTGGACTGATATTCAACTGAGAAAGAAAAAATACTGGAAACGTGTCAAATGCAAACGGTAATGTTCGATAATGATGCAGAGGATATTTTAAGTTCATTCATAGATTGGTTTCAAGTAACACTATTAAATTTACTTTTAAGTATACTAACAAAAATATATTTTTAATTCTAATACACATTTCTAACTTGTGCACGGTTTGTATTAAACTAGAGACACAATTTTTTATTTTGAAATCTAAAAATAAACCGAATGATGCGGAGAAAAATTCGAGACCGGAAGAAAGAGGACGTAGAATCCGTCAGTTTGGTGATAGACAATACGAAATAGCGATTCGATTCGAAAATTCGAAACAAAGGTGAATCGAGCCCGTCGGGCCGAAGCATGGATTTCAGACGTCGCCATTACCAACAGAAACGCCACATAGTGCCCACGTATATATGTATGTCTGTAGTATAGTGGTTAAAAAGCATTCGTGCGGGAAAGCGATTGACCGAGTCGCTGGAGCAAATCAGATTTATCGGACACCGGCCGAGCCAGAATCGTCCTGAGTAATTAACCGAGTTATTCGTCGACGAGAAAGGCCGCTTTTTGACGCTTCCATCAGCTGACGTCATTCCCGTTTACGTATTCTTTAGTTCAGGGAAACAACGCCACATTATATTTTATGTAACTTATCTAATCATAAAAAAAATTAACTGCTATAAGAAATATATTAAATACTAAGGGAAGAAGGACAAGAAATTAACGTCGGTTCATTGATAAAAAATGACAAAGCAGCATTCAAGCTCTGTTCACCTTTCATTATAACTTTTAAGATTCTTAAGTTCACACCGTAAGAGGCTGCAGCGGTATTCAATTTGCGCTTCGTCTTGCAATTTTCTCGAGGTAAATCTTATCATAAATTAATTACACGTGGAAGCATTGTCCCAGCGTCGACGCGGTAGAGCGCATTTATTTAATATTTAATTAAACTTTTTCTTGATCGTAGCAAGTAGGAAAGTTTTTCTCACTCTGTGCGCGTCCTCTTTTAATTAACTTTTCAAAAGATATCGCTAATAATTCACGTTAATTGCCTGGATTTAATCGACAAACGTTGCTGACTATTAAATTACTTTGCTTATCTGCAGTAGTTTAATTTATACAAAAGAGATCGACTTTCCTATTCGTTGAAGTTCACAAATAGCAAAGTTTCATCTTATTAAACACGTTTTTAGAGTATTGAGAACTGTAAGAACTATATTAATTTGAGAGCAGATTGGATGCTACAGAAATCAGTTAATAAACTAAGAAACGAAGTAAGGATTGTGTGCAACTGAAGAGCTTATCGAGATACAATTTCTGCTAAAGCGAACGCGAAAAAGTATCATTATTTTCAATTTCTCGGTAAGCAACAAAGAACGGGAGGGAAGCTGAAAGATATATCGGGAGCGGCAATCTTTTTCGAAGAGTCTGTCGTAACAGTCTTTGTCGGTAAATCTCGTTAGAACTGGAGAAGCTTCAACGGAAATACAACCGTTGATAATGACCTCACGCACTCAGAATCTTATAATGATCCCATCAGGATCCTCCGTTCAGTAATCACCTGTCTTTGGTGAAAAGAATTATTTTGCGAGAGACGACAAGAGAATACATAGATACAAAATGCGATGAACTAAAAAATAATTGAAAATCCCCTGCCTTGGGGGCTTGTATCCTGAATAGGTTTTTGTATAAAAGTCACTGAGGTAAAATACTTTCCTGTTAAATTCAAAACGCTTCTGCGCTTGTAGAATAGAAATATATTTAAAAACTTCATCAAAATGCATGCACACCTATTACGTTTCCTGGTTATAAGTGAAAAATTCATACGAGTATGTGAAAGTGTCGAGGAAATAGATGATTACTTCAACAGATTACATTGAGGGGGTGGAAAGCGTTTAAGCATTGTGAAGTGACACGATGAAAGCATTTAATGTCGTTCGTCTTGCTCCTTGTCCAGGCTCGTTTCGTATCGGTTGTATCACTTAATTGAATCGGATGTTTGCAAAGCCGAGGCGGGCAAAGTCAAATTGAACGAGGTACCTTGTCCTCGTGTGTCTCATCCAGCTCTGTTTGCGGGGTTCGCTCGTTTTCCGCATCGTCGGGTCCCCAGTTTTTTGACCGAGTGCCACGGAGTGCTAGGGGCTTCGAGCAAACGGGCCAGAAGACTTCAGTTGTCCGGATTAGTTTTAAATAAACTAAAGATTTTCACGTCGGAAGATACAATTGTATTCTGAACTTCCAAAATGTATTTAACAATTAAAAAACTTCTATGTACATCGACATGATACAAACCCGATTTCTAAAAATAAATCTATCACAAAATTTCAATTAATATTTATGCAATCAACAAGAATCAGTTTTTTATATTACCTCAGAAGAGAGACGACGAATTTACTCAGTTCTATAAACGCGACATTCTTGAATCTCCTTGCAATAGAAAGCCGACGGTAAGGATCAAACGCGATTCAATTGGATAGTTATTCAATTTGAGTTTAATTGAATGCGTACCGTTGAACGACACGGGCGGAGATGGTGCAGGCGAATGACAAAGTTTCCTAGTCAACGAATGCTAATTTTGAAGGAATATTCAAACATTCCACGCGCCTTGTGAAATATTCCTCTCGCTGTCGACTCTTTTAACGACGACTATTTAATGAACGGATACGAGCTTGTTCGGAGCACGACGCCACGCCACTTACAACCGAGGAAACGAAAAGTTTAAATGTTAATGCGACTCGGCCGTGAAAGCGCTCACAGAACGATGAAAGGCAAACGAGACGCATGATTTAAAAGAAACAAGTAAGACAAAGAGGGGAAAAGGTAGACACGGATAAACTGCTGGAAACAAGCTGGTAATCTTACTTTGTATCTGTCGTTTTCCTCTTCCTTGCTTGCGTTTGAAATCGCGTAATATGGTCGTTATTCATTTCATACACGCTTTTTATCTATAGACACTTTAATTTACGGAATTCAAGTGATGCATGAGTACTCCTTTAGTATCTCTAGTTTACAAGAATTATCTTTCTTTTTATAAATACAGTAATAATTATTATTTCTTCTTGATGTACATAAAAATGATCAAGAAATGCTTTGGACAGAATTAAATATTTTATACAAATAAATATATTCATTCAATTCTTGTTATTTCATTTATGTTGCTTATACCGCATTTACTACTGCATTACAACTTCGCTTAAAAAAACTTGGATAGGTTGAATCCATGCTAACGAGACAGCCTGTTTATCGTGACTGGTATCGGAGAATATCTCAAACAAACGATGCAAATTTGCTCTTAACTAGAGGAACCATTAGTATTCATCGAAATAGTAGGAAATAATGTCAAAGCAATATTCAACGACTGCATAAAACCCAATTCGAAATTTAAACATATTCCTTTCACTCGTGAGAAAACAGAAAAGGAAATAAAGCAAATTAAGTATTTTAGATAGTAACTATTTAATAATTGCTAAGTTTAGAGAGAATAATATTTCTTTGAATACAGAAAATAATACACAAAGTCGTCGAGCCAAGTTTCGACATACCACAAACTGCCTGGTTTTATCGTTATTAAAAAATAATAAGAAACAGCCATGGCTCGGTTCATAAAATATAAAAACCGACAGCAAGAAGAAAGCTCAATGTTCTAGCTAAGGTAAGGAAAGCTACAATACGTCCGTCAATAAGACGTCCGTCTTAAATTTTGCCATTAATGTTTACGAACGAAGCTCGGACTGGACCATGCCAGATTCAACAGGTAACGGAGCTACCGTTGCCACGGAATAATTCTTCAGGAAAATTTTCATTCATTATGGATGCTCTGTAGAAAAGTTTCAGCGCTGCGAGAGAAACCAAGAAAGCTCGCTCCCCTTTCGGGAATACTCGAACGCCGGCGATACGTGTTTCAAACTTGTTCCCGCGACCGAAACCAGGATATCTGTTTGACTTCGAGTTTCCTACCACGGGGGACAAATATTTGAGCGAGATCGAACAAACGGAAAAAAAATACAAGTTTCAAGCAATTCGCGAGTCCGAGATTGTTTATGAACGATGTTTGGACAGTGGATGATACAAGTACGTCAGGGAATATGAAAATATTCGAGTATTAACAAATATTTGTGCAAATAAGAGAGAAATGCATAAATTCAGAAAATTTTACAGATTTTGTGAATAATTAAAGTTGTCTGTAAATACAACGATGAAAAGTAATTTAAATATTGATTTTTCTTATCAAATATACATAGAAGGATATCTTTCACTATCTTTTAGGAAGTAGGTAGATACATTTTAAGTATAACATTCTATAACGTCTGATCCGCTAAATAGATTTTCCAAAATGGCCTACGTTATAGCTTCCCGGTCTACTTTATAATACCATAATGTGGCTATAAAGTACGGTACAACATACTTTACCACCCATAACGGAAATATTCATTATGACCGTACTTTAATCTTCGATTTTATTCTAGCTGTTATTTGAAGGCTTTTCCTCCGTTTTCCCAATTATCTTGTCATCACACTTTTGTAGATGTATATTCTCTCTATTATCAAACAACACTGAGGATAAGTTAATATAAGTATAGTACGAAATAAAAACACTATAGCGTCTGTGTAATCATTGATTACTTAATTGCACCATTTACCACTTTTGTTCTCGCACACTGAAGAGTTGTTTTACAAAACATTCTTATTGATTCTTTTCCTATTGCCATTGAAGTTAACTAATTAAAGACTTCCTTCTAGATCGAAACAACGCGTAATTTACGCACTATACACGCTTTCCAAAATCTGGGAAGCAATTGCTACCATGCTGTGTGCTAATCTTATCCTCCTGTAACCGAGAACGGAGCAACAACTAGGAACAACAGTAGGAAGCCCCGCAGGTTCATCTTAACACAGTCGATCTCCTCCTTCGATCCACCCCAGCCTTATTATTGTACACGCGCGTGTTTGCACGCTTGTAACACGCAACGGCAGCTCACTGTTTTGGGTATAAGACCGTAAACAATACTGACAACCAGACCGAGAGAGCATACAGGGTATGCCCAGAAATGTGTGCGGAAAATATCGATTCGGTAAACAGTCACAAAAATCACAAAAAGGTTTGTGAAAACGTCCTGATGAAAGATCTGAAATCGAATTGTTGTTATGAAAACAGAAAGGAAGATGTAATAATATTGTATATATACAGCTGTTTAAATTAAAATAGATCACAGAATGTTATTCGCAAAAACATATCTGCTCATTGACTGTGTTGGTATAAAATTATTATACAATGTTGGGTAGTACAGAAATATATGATGTTAAAAAATGCATAAGGAAATGCAGGAGATTGCAGTATTTTAATTACAAATAATTGAGAGTTTACATACTGCTTAGTTCAAATAAACTTTGATAACATAAAACCAACAGGAATTGAATGGATTTAAATAGTGGATGGTGAATAAAATTTACAGTAAAAGCTTTCCGATGTTCGGTGCCGGATTTTAATAACAACGGCGGTAGCTTTGCGTTAGACTTTTCATCGGGGAAAATAAAATCAAGCTTTTAATTCCGATAAAATGATACGATATTTTATATTATAGAAATTACAAATTCTTGATGGATACTGTTACCAGTTTTTTAATTCCAAAATTCTTTCTATGGATATTTTCACTACGCTTAATTGTTATTATAAAAAACTCTCTTTATATACAAGTTGTACTATAGGTTTAACAGCTTTAAATAATAAAATTGCTATCTCATTTTTCCTTCCATTTACACAGACCAACAGTAATAATTCTGCATCAAATCTTTTGTTCCTTTATTCCTATCCTTAAACTCATTAATTTCACGCAGAGCTGAAAAAGAGGATCGGACATAAATCGTGTTTCGTTACGAGCTTCGTCGAAAACAGGATCACCTTATTGATTCTCATCCCGTGCAGCCATCTTTCCCGTGTGCTTCCCGGCGCCGTTTATCCGTGCCAGTCTCGCAGGAATTCCGGTGAAAATTACGAGAGAGCGACAAGGCCTGAACAACGCGACGCGGCCGCCGTTGCGGCGTGTGCACGTCCAAGATATTTATTGATTTTCTTTTTCTTCACGCTCGAGTTACGGCTCGCGGTGTGAAGGCCGAGGAATCGCGAGGCCACAAAACTCCAGCCGGTTTAATTAAAATTTTCGATCCCAATCAACATTCCACAGACGAAATCACCGATTCGATTTATTAGTTTACCCTATTAATCACACATTATTCAGACAGCAAATTAGGCATTCACCAGTTTGCTGAGCGCTAAATTAAATATGCATTATGTAAATTATTAATTATTTACAAATCCCTTTTCTCTTCTCTCCTTCCTTAATTATATATTTTATATGCAATATTCTGTAATAAATAAGAAATGTGACCTACATCAATTTGGGTATAGGAATGAAGTATTAAAGAACGCTTTAAATGTCTTCGACAATTATCTAAATTTTTTGTTGATGAATCGTAATTTATTCCCGTAATAAAACCAACTTAAATTAATTAAATAATTAAGGATTAAACAGTAATTACGTACATGATTTGCAAACGTATTTATGAAAGTAGACATTGTCATTTGATTTCTCATTATTTGTTCGAAAATTAAACAAAAAATGGTGTATACTGACTACGGAAACGCTATGTCAGCTGGTACTATCATCGCAATACCGCTGTTGTTGATATCGAATTACATTTTCAACGCGTCAGCCGAGCCATCCAGAATACTTGATGTCTGACCACTCATGCGGTTATACCACTGACAACAGTAACCGAGTCGTCTCGCATTTTCGCTTGACGCCCGATTTATAATTGACTCGATTCCCTTAAACGATGACTCTCCATAGACACTGTACTCTACTACGTTTCAAAGTTCGATGCGTAATTATTAAAAATATAGTAAACTTACATTTTTACTGACATGATATTATTTCGTTTAATTAGAATGAGCTTCGTATGATTCCTGTATTTAATATGTTGTTATGCTATAACTACTTGAATGTTATATCTCACATAATAGTTACTAATTATTGACATGTCAATCAATAAGCATCAGATTCAAGCCAAGTCCTGTCAAATATTAATCTCCTGTCACTACTAATGACATAGCTCTAAGATGTATGATACTTAAACGATAGAAAAATCAGATAAATAATCTTCCATTAATATTGATCATTCTCAATCAGTTGACTAAAATGATTATTAACGTGAAATATTTTTTAGAAAGTAATAAACATTTTATATCAGGTAAGTAATTTATGGATCACGTCACACGTCTACTCGTTCGATAATTTTCTGTCAATAAATCAGAAATATAAATTGAATGCTAAACGATAGTATCACGAACCGATGTTAAACTGCGGGATGTAACGCGATCAAGGGATATAGCGTTACGTGTATGTAGGCACAGTGTATACATACCAGGTATATGTATATCCCAAAACGCGTGTTTCGTATTAACTTGATACTTATTATAGAGAAGGAAATTAATATCGCATAGTTCCCTCGTAAATCAGGAGAATCCCGTTACCCATTACACGATAACACTGATGCTCGTTAATGAATAACCAAATTAAAATAATTCCTCAACGTTGGGCTGATCATGCTTCAGAATTTCCGACCAGATTTTCATAAAATAATTTGTAATTGCATCCAATTTCTTAGTGGTATAACGCATAAATGAATTATGAGTTGAGGCCCTAATATAATTTAATTTTCATAATTTAATTACAAAAATTTTTATGATGATGGTGAAACATTTTTTAAGTTCTCTCACTAAAAAGATTAATAGGTGTATAATTTGTGCAATAAATGTTCAAGAGCTTTTTAATTTTAATCAAGCTTATATTATTCCCGATTTTGCTAATGTTCTCGCTCCAATTACCGTTCAATTACATTTTTAATTTAAAACAGAGGCCCAGCTTGTAAACTTGAAAATAATTCGTGTTCATGGAAAATTCTAAGCGTGTACCAATTTGCACAATAATTTTGATATTCTCGATGAGGAGGGAGAGAAGAAAAGGGTTGTAAACATTTTTTCTGTTCGCGAATGCAGTGCCAGAAACTCTCCAATTACGGAAACGTGCTAAGTAGGTCGACACGTATGTACTTGAGCCGCGATACTAATTTTCTCCTGCAGCTGTGGTAGCTGCATTTTGTAACTGACCATCCATTTGGAAAATAAGCGTGTACATACATCTTCACAAGTACAGGGATAACTGTAATAATGATTGAACGAAATTCAATAAATATGCTACTTTTAAATCATATTGAAGTATGAGAACGAAATCAATTAACTTGAAACATTTAAATGATTTATAACAATTACTTTTACTGATATTGTTCTATGAAAATTATTATGTATCTCAAATCATAGTACTTCTTCGTTAATCTATTTACAAATTCTTCAGGGATGTTCCATTATTCTACAATTTAAAAGTGTCCTCATATGTGCGAACAGAAACGTATCGTATAATTGAACTTCATTCTATTCAGCTTTACCTTGAAATCAGATTACATACAATAATAATCGCGATTCTTAATTTCAGCCAGGCTGATTGCTGATTGTAATCAGTAATTCAATACCTCTTCACGTAATGATTAGTTTTCGTTACTGTTTGTCTTTAATTAGAACTTTATAATAATAAAATAACAAAGTTCGTTATATGATCCATAATGAAAATATAAATTTTTATTTTAATTTCAATTTTTATGAATCCAATGAATTCACATTTTCGTAGTTGATATTCAAAACAAATCGGTAAATAATAATGCGATAACGATAATCTTTAACGTAGGGTTCGCAGACGCGGCAGCCGAAATAGGGGAGGCGTGGTATTTATAGGACGTTTTACAGTCGAGGCACGTTGAGCCGATATTAAACGAGGCATATTTTCCCGTTCCCTCGCGATACGCGTCGATACAACGCTCGCGGAATGTCAATGGGCTAGCCAATTTTGTATATGTATTTTTCTACCCCTTCTTCTTTCCCATTTTCAATTCCACGTTGATTCGACTCGTTTCACTCGAATGTGAATGATGATCAGTTAATAACGACGACCGAATTATGGGTTTAATTTCTAAAACGACTGGCAAAGGGTGATTGATTAATGTGTCAGAAGATTGCTTTTTTGAACGCGAAGGTAAAATGTGAAAAATGAGCAAGTCTCAATATCATAGTTTATCAGTAAAACTCGATCAATAGTGAATTTGATCCAGACATGATTATTAAAAAAATTTTATACAGAATTGGTATGAAGGATATTGAATAATAAATGAATGATATACATATCAGGAAATGTTAATGGTAATATGGCTCTCGAGATGAAATACCATTAACTGTGATCACTTACTTCAGCGAACGAAGTAAATGAACCACTTACGGAGAATATAAGTACTCGGGTGAGACACGAGCAGTAAGTAAGTAAGAGGATGAAGTTGATTAACGTAATGAAAATTGTGTTAAATGAACCCATTACTTTTTAATATCGATATCCAAGGAAATTTTCATCGATATATGGTTCTAACGTGTGTGTGTGTGTGATTACAATGATCATTATTTCCTAGAAAAGGAATATCTTGCTTTATATTATTATACGTATTAGAAACTAATTGTATTTAAAGTTCGTAGGGGTATGAAGTGAATAATTTAATGTTCTGTAATATGGAATCAATAATAGTAAAGAAAGTTTGAGTCACCGAATCTAGCGGATACTCGTCTGCATGCGCGACGGCTTGTGTCTCCTGACTTGTGAAAAAACTCAGAGCTTGTAACGATTTATGCATTAATAGCTGACAACCACGGAATACTTATTAGCTTCACCCTTGGTGGTCTTTCGCACCTTTTAACCGCTCATTAGCTATTTATATCATCATCCGATGACTAAGCATTTTATACGGACGGTGTAACTTCGCCTGGCTCGTGCGTCATTTGTTCTTTCTTGATACAGACAGCTGGTTGAGATTTTCTTTTTATTTACGTCATTCAATTATTTATGTGATACATAAGTGTCCGTTTAAAAAAAGGTTTACGGACTCTTATCGGATCTTCCACATGAAAAATCTTTCTACACGTTTACACGAAATTAATTTTCTCATTTCCGTTAAAATCGAATTACTGAATGGGAACTTTCGCTGACTGGCACATACAAAGATTTTATTACCAGCTAAGCTCACAACGTCAAAGTTCAACACGAATCCTAGCGATAGAACTTGTCCATTCGAAACTTTAATTAACTATTAATTTTCGCAGAATGCAATTATTTCGTGCACGTTTCGACGAAATCCGTTTCGTGTATAAATTAATTGCTTGTTTATACGTACAATCAGTCTGACAAATCTATTTCGTCAGAACAGCGTACCCTCCAAGCTCCAAATGCGTCGCATCTAACTTCGTTATCACAATTACAATACTATTCCTTTTGATCTCCCATCTCTATGAGATTCGACGTGAATGCATGTAAGCCATTCACGACGTACCGATTGTTATTCAACTTTCTCTTTGCACAGACATCGAGCGCGAGGATGTTTGTTGAATAATTCCAACCATCGAATCTGTTTACTCCTCCCTTGACTTAATTATGCCAGCGAGAACTCAACTAAATTTAAATAGCATTGCAATAGAAAAATTTTACTATCAGTTTTAAAATTAATATCGTAATCGATTTATCGAATAAAATATATTCATGATTTATATTAGATAATTATTTACACTCTACAATTTAATTATTTGTGAACAGCAATGTGTAGTACTCTTAATGAAGAATAGACGTTCTTCTATGAATTGAATTTCCTCGACATTTACAAGGAAAACACATCGGGTAAGGCATTGTTCTTGATCTAGGTACGTACACTCGTTTACCCGTCGAGATACGTACGCTTCTTGATCATTTAGATTTATGGGCCACGAAGCCTAGACAGGCTTACGATAGTTGTTTACGACCTAGCTCGCGCTCTTTCGAGGCCACGTTGGTCGATGTCCCCAAAAAGTATGACCCCAAAATGTCTACAAACTCCTTCTACCAAACCTCCTTCAGTATCGCGGTAAGCTGAATAAAATGTGAGAAGGAAAGCTTGAAGCCTGAACAAAATAGCTCGATCGCGTTATAATTACTTTTCTGCATTTTTTATCCCGATGGGGAATGCAGAGATTTCTGTAATGCAGTCAGAAAAATAGCAGATTCTCGTATTGCGTGTTTTTTCATTCGAGAACTCGAAGAAAAATATTTTATTGGGAAGATAAATATTGCATAACTGCTCTTCAACGTACATATTTATGTACCTGCAGGGAACTATTGCCAGATTTTATAAAATTCTTGGAAATATTGTGATCGAATATAATATAAATGAATAAACGTTATTAAAGTACAATATTTTATTTTTGTTTAATGTATTACTTTTCACTAGACTTTAAAATGGACAATCCTGACTCTAAAAGGAACCATCTGAATATTATATAAAATAGACCGATGATAAAATAATAAAAAAGATTCTAATGTTCTCATTTTCTTCAAGATTCTGTATACTTGAGAGTATCCGTCATTTCCTGTTCCATCTTCGATCAACAAGCACCAATTCAATGCAGTAAAAATTGGTATCAATTTCCTATGCTCAGCACAATATGCACCACGCATTGGAAGCAGAACATGTCTACAATATATACATATATATACACGTCTATGTATTTCGCTGCGAGAGCGCAATAACTTGCGTAATTCGGTATTTCCGGATACGCTTGCGGGAACCACAAGCAAATCCGAAAGCAGCTCTTCCGAAGTAGGTGCCAGCGATTCCTTGATCCAGTCACCGAAAGTTATCCAGTAACACGAACTTGCTCGACATTCGATGACACATTTCAGTTATGATCAATAATAACAATCATAAGTCTTATATTCCCCTCACGTCGTTCGCGATCATCGAAGATTTAAAGGAAAACGTTGTCTCATCGTATTTCACTAATATATTGCGAACACATACACATATATGAAAATAACGATAATATTAATTTTTGAATGTTAGTAAATGATCAATTTAGCAAACACGTAAAAACGGATCGTAGAGAGAGAAAGAGAGAAAGAGAGAGGAGGATAACAAAATTATTTATCTAAAATTCGGATCAAAAGCTAGACAATGGCTTTCGTACGAATTCCCTGCGGTAAAATATCGAACCTCATTTTCCCCCGACGGGAGAAAAAGCGAATGAACCGAGTCCAACTGAAAATTTCGATTCCGCTGACGGTGGGAGAGGAGCAGGGGTGAATCGCGGGCGAGGATGGGTCAGTTTTTCAATTAATCCGGGAACGATAAATTTGCTTCGGTGAAAACGGAAACAGGATGGGATTTAGTTTCGACTGTGCAAAACGATCGTGTCTTCCGTTTCGAACGTTTGAAGATCGGAGGCAAATACGTCTACTTTGACGCAGCGACAATGGCGGTGCCTGCCGATGGCATCTGGGTCTATTGGATTTTGATACGCCTTCCAGATATCGGCCAATGTAATCTGACATTGAATGGGAAATTAATTACACGGAGCGGCGACCATCTGGATGGCTGGCGGTTTGGCTTAGGAAAGTGCGCTTTTAACCGTAACAAGGATCAGGGCTGGCCGATGCGACGGTTGCGGCGTGTGCTCGGCTCCGACGATGAACAGCGGCTCAAAGCGAGCCACGTTTCTGGTCCAGTCTCAACATTCTTGTAACAGGACTCTGAGCTAGCTGCCTTATAAACGCTCGCCGCATCCTCATGGGAGTAATTGAGATTCTCGTCGATGAAACGACAGCGTAATTAGATACGAAGAATAATAAAATTCAAAGCCCTTTGTTTTCAACGATATTACTTTTCCGATCTTTCTAGTTACTTTTATTTCTCAATCTGCTGCATCCTGCATGATCGATTTTCTTTCTTTTCGACTGTGGACGTAACAAGTGAAAGGAAATTTTTCGTAATCACTGAAAAACTAATTTTCTTAACATATGAAAATGCACTTTTATTTACATAAAGCGAAACTGTTTGGAAGACTTACCTTGTTAACACAGCTGCGATAAAGTGGAAAAACGAATCGGACAGACGCTTCACTCGTTTATCCGGTAACCGAGATCGGCACGCAACGAATTCCAGTCTCACAGTGAAGCGAAGCTTGAAAGCTATCGAGACGTCGGATCGGCGCAACGGTGGAGCTTTATCACTTTTCCGTCACGAAATCGTTGGATCCCTCGTTGTCGACGCGAACCTCAATCGTCAAAACGTTCCAGTGAAAAAAGAAAAAAGAACTTCCACCTCTACTGCATCGGATATAAAAAAGAGATAAACAACCGTAAAACACAACTCTCCCTATAAACGATTTTCGCCAATTAGTCTTATCGAACAATCCGAGACGATATCATGATTCGTGTATTTTAATATCACTATTTCAAGCGTCACTGTGCAATCACGTTCCACTTTTAATTTACGCATGAGTTTCTATTGTTTTTCCCGTTTCCATCCATCGTCAAAAACCACCGTAGGAATTTTTTATAACGCAAACCTGACACAACAATCGATCGCGTTGAAAAATTCATACGCTTGGAAGGTTTAGATTACTTCAAAAGACCCGTTGAATGACGGAACGAGGCCAAACCTTTTTTTAAAATATCGCTCTTTTCGAGATCGTTGGTTTGTTCATGATTTTTTTCAACTTTCGGTTCTATGGCCGATTATTCGCTTTCGATTGCGCTCACAGCGTACAATGTGATTCGAATCGAAGGGGTTGCGCGGGAAAATAGTGTGCGATTCATTGAAAGTAATGCGTTAAGGGTGCACGAGAGCAGGGCTCGCAAGCTGCGTAGCGGCGTTGTTGCTGTCCGCGGAGACACTACGGGCCGCCGTCGCTTTCAACCCCCGACTTTCCGATTCCCAACCCCTCGGCGGCGACGCTGCTCTGCTATTATCGAAATCCAGCCTCCTCTGCTCCCGCATCCTGCGCTATCGCAATTCTTTTATATATTCGAACAATTAGAAAAAATTGTTAGTCAAGAATTATATATCATCAGCAGTATTACAAATAATGTACATATTTAATGGAATTTTATCTAATCTTTTCAGAGAATAAAGATTCCCCGTTAATCAATGTATTGTAATAGTAAAGCATTCCACTGTTGCTGGCAAATAAATGATTACCATAATTAAAAAAGTTTTCTCATTTTTACCTTTCAACTATTTAAACTATAATTCACGATGCAATTTATAAATTTAAATAATAAATAATATAAATTATTTTCTTAGTTCAAATTATTAAATACTATCCGTGTATTTGCAATTATTAAATAGTATCCCTGACTTGTCAAGCATTGCGAAGCCCGGCCATCATGTAGAGGACACCCACACACAGGACATCATCGAAAATCATTACATTACAAAATTCTCGGAATCGCTTGCCCGACGATAATTATTGGTCCGGAACTCCTTTAATTATCATCGAAAATATGGAAACGAAATTGCTATTCTGGCCGTCACATGGCACCTGAAATTCTGCAAAAGTTTTTATAGTCGTTTCCAACCAGAGGTTTGGGAAGCAAGCGAGAGCTTATTAGCTAATGAGGTAATTTTAAATCTCCAGCAGAAATGACGATAACTCCATGCTCAGGAATAATTACGCGACGGCTGCACGAATTCTCGTAATCTCCAAAAATTCAAGTTCCCTGTCTCGTAATAAAACCTCGACTGTTATAAACAAAAAAAACAATAAATGTGTTGAAAGCGTGAAAATCTCAAACGGTCACTGCAGCAGTTTACGGCTCATGAATTGTTCCAGTCCGCTTGGCTGTGAGTTACACAGCAACACTGGACAAGCTTTGTTAAGATAAGGCTCGTATATCGTTTATCAGAAGCAGCTACAGCATTTTATACAGTATACACAGTTGAAATACTTGTAAAATGTAAAAAAGGATTTTTGGTTTTTTCAAAACTGATACCAAAAGTATACTGAAACCGAATTTTAAAAAATATCTCGATAAAGAAGCGTAACGCTGAACAAAGTTAATCGGAGGAATGGGGGATGAAATAGATTGTCGACAATCAATCGCGCAACAAGCTATACCCCGTAATATAATATAGACCGCACTACTAATAGGCTGTGATGAGCCGAGTTATGTAGTTATACCGGGTGACCCGATTTGATGAAGCATGCCGGACGTTCGCTTCACTAACCGGATATACAACTCTTCAGATTTAGTCACAGATTTTTCAATAATTTTATATTGAAATATAATGAAATATGAGGTACGAAACTAAATTTATTTATCAGATTATAGTTTTCATTATTTGACAAATTCGAGTTTGGGAGCTAGCAGGGGTTAAAGATCGCATCGTAGTAAAGTCCAGAAGATTCGATTTTGTGTCCATCGGTGGCGTCGAGGGTCGAGGTCGGAAGGTCAGGTATCGTTCGCTATTTAGTACAGGACCTTGGTACTGTTCTTATCTCGAGCCGGGCGAAACGAGAATGTGAAGAGAGGGTAGAGAAAAAAATGGAAAGGGGTGTACGTTACACGCAACGTCGTGTGTTGGTGAGCGAAAGAGATGCAAGGGAAAGTTTCTCCGGCAAAAGTGGTCACGTACAGGCTTTGTCAGACGCCGCCAATCTCGTCGAACAATCTAGCCTCGAGGAATTCTACTTTCTTTATAGGCACGCTCCCCGTGCCTTTTTCCTTTCTCACTTTTGCTTCTTACCACGATTTTGCTTGCCAACCGATGAGACGCGCTCGTCTTCGATTCGTGCTCTTATTCACTTGTATGTACATCTGTTTATCTCAAATGTTCCTATTTCATGTATTAAATTCTACAATACGTGTCAGCTTTATTATAATTCTCTACCTTTTTTATATAATTTTTTAAATTTATTTATACACTATACCATGTGACATAAATTTGATCTTATAAGAAAGGTTTTATTTTAATTTTATGATTATGGAACGCTTTGTACATTATGCAGAGAGTCTTATCTATGAATTAAACCCCGGCTATGAACAATACGCATGAGCGTAGATACGTGCAATATTTTACGTTGTCGTGTTCCTGCAAAAAATCTGTAAAATTGTTACAAAATATGTAAAGCGTACTTGCAAACAGGAGTTACGCACGAACACATACGAGTGAGGATCACGCGATGTGAAGTATGCGCTTTGAAACTTGTTTTGTAAAGTCGAGTGTGGACAAGGAGAACTTTTCAGATGAATAATTACGTTATTTTGAAAACTGTCAAATTATATATAATTCTTACGATATGAAATATTAGTCTATTGAAAAATGTACAGAACAGGTGATGTTATACGTGTCTATGTTAGAAAAGTGATTTTTTTTATATTCCTCAAATAACAAAATTGTCTCATGATAATACGTAGCTATTTATTATTAGCATTATTCTTCCGACGTCTGATTTCTTTTCAATTATAGGAAATGGGTTTTTCTATGGTACATAAACTTTTAGGATTGACTGTATAGCCAATACATCCTTAAACTGGCCTACTTTTGCTACCTGTTAATTACATGGTCGCAAAGCATATTCGTTTACGTAAATTAAATTTCCAATACGCCTTGAAAATGAATGCAGGATGTTAATGAAAATAGGGATCTCTTTTCTAAAGGACTATAATAGCTACAATAATATAAATGCGCAGAAAAATAATTAAAGTAAAGAAGCATTACAAGTGCATTAAAAACTGTTATTTTATAGGAACAAAATCATAAATACACTTGAGTGTTCTTATTTATCTAAAATAAGTCACAGCTATTATCACATCTGCTTTGCACTTCATTGCGCATTGCCACATTTTTCTGAACACTCCATACGAAACGTTTCTCCTTCCTTTGTTCTCGCTTTCCTCGCGCCCGATAAAAGTTACAAACGTAATTTTGGACCCGATCCGAATCTAAACTGGCAGCGGTAGCGCGACGAGAATGCAGCTATCGGAGTTAACGTTCAACTTTAAATACTTCGCCGCGAGTATCACTTGAAAGATCTTATTAGTGAAAGGTCGTGCTAAAGTGCTGCTATTTAGTGAACCCATGCAATTTCGTGCACCCCGGAACGTACCTCCGGTCTCCAATTTAACGTAACGTCGCGTCGCATTGCAACTCAAAATTTTCACATAGTTCAATGCAACGATAGAACGTTCCTCCGTTCATTAAAATACGACAATTTCTTGAAACGTCAAATTGATATGACAAGAAATTGAGCTGAAATAGTAAATACCGTTAAAAATAAATTAATGAAAGCATCATATTTCATGCTAGAAGTATTTCGCTGACATCAAAGAACTGGCGTAATAATAAGTCCGCGTCTTGGAAGCGTGTATGTCTAAAAAGAAGATCATATTTTTCATCATAGGCAATGATATATTCTCACTCAAGATATACATCAGAAAAAGGCAATCTTTCAGGATTTAGATGAACGAATCAAGAAAAAGGAATTAATGTTTTAATTGTAAGACAGAATTTTCACGTTAAACCATTTGTAATAAAAAATCTAGAGCACAAACGTGTTGGAAACACTATAAATTACATAATTAGCTTCATGTTATTTGAAGATATAATTATAAGGGAAAATAAAAGTAGGTATTTTCTGTATGGAAAATATGAAGTAACATGTTGTTAATGTACGAGGCACAGGCTTTTAAATCGATACTGTTTCTTTCTAACATTTTTCGTTAACAAGGCAGCATCATTTCGCTAAGATTTTCCTGGAAAATTTCCACCTCGCGCCCTAAGAACCGCTGTTCTAGGAACATATACATGTACATGTAGAACGACCCGTCGCAGTGTAGCACAATTAAACTGCAGCTGCTACTGCTAGGCTGGCAGCCTCGTTTCTCGAAGCAATTTAACATCAAAGAATTCTCAGATGTGACCCCGTACACAAAGCATTTATCGCTTAATAAAAGAAACCAGTTCCAAAGGTGTGCATCAAGACTTTTGCCACTGAAAAACCAAGAAGAATCCGAGAGGAAATTTTATTTTACATATTTAATTACTTTATCAATAAGTAAAATGTTCAAAAACGTAAAAGCGAATATGAGTAATCAAAAAGTGATATTGACCCTGCTGATAAGTTGCACTATAACTTTACAACGAATAAGGACAATTAGATGAAATTACCGCGATTAGAAGTGGACAACCCTCCCCTTTAAACTCGTATTTGGTTCAATTCGATCCGACTTCCGGTTTCAGAGATATCATCGTGTAAAGGCATCCACAATTTTTAGCTGCCGCTATCACTGTCCTCCCTGCACGGCTCGGGCCTCCTTCTCGCACCTTGACCCAGTTACTGACCTGCCCCACTCCTTGCAGACGGCCAGACGGCGCCCGCGATGAGTTTCCAGGAAATAACCCTTTTATTCTAGGAATAGGAGTGGGGCTGTATCCCGCGCCGCGTAAATGTGGAAGCTTATATCTTCGGAACAGATTAAGATATCACGATAAAACAAAAACGTTTTTCCTCGTTTCGACTTCCCCTATCGACTGAATGGGTTTCCAATCCGAATTTCTATATCATTTTATCGTTAATTGTAAATTGTTAACTTATTTAGTATGTCAATAAAAATAAAAATTATAATCAGACCGATGTATGTCTATTTCCCAATCTATATTCTAATTTAGATTAAAAACGTGACAAACGATTTGAGAATATTTGTTAGAAAAACAGATCAAACTCTCTTACTCCCATCAGAGTCGGAGGATCCGTACTGAAACATCTACAATGGACTTGTTAAAGTGGCTTTGGTACGGTGGAACTCGGTAACTTCGTAGCAAGCACTATGACGAATGTTCCTGGACTTTGGTAAACGAGATTAGGACAAATCTGTGCGTGGGCCAAATTATTGTTCCTCTGCTCTCTATCGACAAGGCCGATCCAGTAACTAACTGTCGCAGCACGAATAAATTCAATTTGGCGAATCGACGCACGGCCTTTTATTAAACATATTCCAACTAAGGAATTTCATGGCAGTTTATCGGAACGTAAGAGCTTTCGGCGGAACACGCTCACGCGATGCATAGTTTGGAACTGCACTTAAACCGTGGCATGACTGTCAAGGGCAGGTGGGTCCCAGCAGTGAAATGCCTTTCAACTTTATGAATTTACTACTTGGTAGTTTGAACCAGCCGGTGTGTCTTTATATCTAGGCTCTGGAACATTGACATTTTTTCCAAACGCCAAAATTTTGGCTTTAATCGAATTTCACGTATGCGCACGGCGTAATGGGTATACATAAAACATTTTCTTCTTAAATATTACTTTGAGGAAGTTCAACTTTTGAAGTTGAAAACTTTGAGACTATCATGGGTCGTGGAGTATTTATAGCATTTATAAAAATGGAAAATGTACTCGATGTGCAAAAATACATGAAATATTGAATAAAAACAAAGTTTTATGCGCGGAAACAAAATCATCTTTGATAAATAGTTTAATTTTACATCGTAAAACGAATTTTACATATATTAAGAATATTTTATATTCTATTTCGATAAAACACTATAAATAACTTAAATATTTATTGTACAATCATACAATTTACATACATCTGCCGCATCTCAATCACAATTTTAAATACAGATGTTAGTACGTATATTACATAACAGGAATATACTTTCCCTAATTCAAACGTACTTCCCATACAAGTATTTTACGTCTGATTTACACTGATACATTAACGCACATGGTTGCATTAAATAAAAATTGTGCAAAACTAAAGAAGTACTAGTTCACCGCATTACTACGCGTTTCTTCAGAACAGACGCATACGAAAAATGAAACACGAAACTGTACTTAAAGTAAATCGATGCTCGAAATGTTATACGTTAATTATTTTAACAAATCATAACTCGTTTTTAATTTAAAAAGCGGAAGTTGCATATTCATTAAGCCGTATGTTTCTAATGCAAAAATAATTTGCACACGCAGTTTAACAAAAATTAGGCGTAAAGACTTAAAAACATTATAAGTCTATCAAAATATCATAAAATAAATTTCTACATCACAGAAGTTAAGCCGTGTTCATCGTATCGTTTGAGACATATGTAATGGCGTTAACATCAAATCGAACGCAGTGTCCTTAAAGTTGGCGCCGCGTAAATTCGCCTCTTGCAAATCGGATCCCGATAAGTCACAGCACTGAAACAAACGTAGAAATCTGAATAGATTCAGTCCGAAAAAATAAAGAGAATAAAATACTTATAAAAAACTTACCTCTAAATCCGCACCGGCTAAAACTGCTGACCTAAGAATACAGTTTCTTAAAATAGCATTTTTTAACGTTGCTACTCTAAGATTTACGGCAGCCATGATACTGCCCTCGAGGTTGGCACCTTTGAGATTGACACCTTCCATATTAGCGGGTACACCTGAGGGGTCCTCGAAATTACACGAATGAAGATTGGCAGCGGCTAAATTAGCACACAGCATTCTGACACGAATTAATTGAGCGCCTTGTAAATTTGCATGAGACAGATCTGCTCGTTCGAAGCAACAATCAGATAAATTTGATCCTGCCAAGCTGCAGCCGCGCATAATTGCGTACTGAAAATCACAATAAAGTAAATTAATTCAAATTTAGCTTTGAAAGTCCTAAAGTAGTTATAATCACCTTAAAATTGATATTCCTAAGATCTAACTTCGACAAGTCTGCGCCGACGAAATTGACGCCTTGAAATCTGAGTTTCGAAGTTGCTGATGTCGACATAATCGCTTTAAGTACATCCTTTCGTGTAAGAGACACCAAACCATTCCTTTGCAGTTCGTCTTCTTCTGCCATAGCGGTCAATATATCAATGGCACCCTCTATTCCATAAAACCGTGCTTCAGCCAAAACACCTAGAATATGTTAACGTCGTTTAAACAGCACGACAAACAAGATGATAAAACTGGAAGTAACAAAAGTACTAAAAATGTACCCGCTGTATTGACATTGGCATCAAGTATCATTTGTCCGAGTCTTAAATAATTCAACAACGGCTCAAAATACATAGGACTTCTATCAATCAAAAATGCACCATTTTTGTCTTGTCTGCTAGGTAAGATTCTCTGTTCCGTGCCTGTAGCGTCTGTAAACATTCTACATTTTCCTATTATAAGCGTGTACAAAGGTAATCGTTTATTTATAAGTTTCGTTTGTTAATGATAACAATTTCATATTTGCTCATTCGCTCACCTGGCCAACATGCTCATTGGTTCCTTTTTTGTCAACGTATCTCTCGTTGTGGTAAAATATTTCCCACCAACATTTAATGTGATCCATTCTGAAAATGTGTTTAATTGATTATGACTGCAGAGCTTATTTTTTGGAATGAAGTCTTCTCCACATGAAACATACAAAACATCATCATCCCTGGAAAAAGTCCATTCACACTGGGATTATATATACTATATGTATGGCTAATAGTTATATAAAAGAGTATATATTACCGAACTAAATTAATATCATCAATTTCTCCTCCTTGAGCATTAAATAGTCTTTTGGCAGTGATATTAAATTTTGAACTGGCTGCTGTTAGGAGTTCGTCAATTGATTTAGGTACCATAAATACCTAAAACAAAAAGATACAAAATTAGATATTTATGATTTATCCCTGAAATACATAGAATCCACGCATTACTATCTTTCAAATAATCACCTGAATAAATTTCGGTTGATAAACTTAATTGTTACATGAACAAAAAGAATAAAAATGTTAAAATAAAAAAATTACATATTCCTTTAAATAATCTAATAATCTCTATATAATATTCACTCTAGCAATACCACTTAATGTTTCATTATGTATCATAAATCTTTTTAAATATGAACATACTGAAAATTAAGGATTTGGAGATTATAAATTATCATTTTAATTAATCATTAATAAAACGTTTATTTACTATACTACTTCATATGTATAAGAATATTATACAGTTCTACTTAAAAGTATAAGAGTAATATGAAATATCCATTGCAAATAGATGTAATCTGAAGTACAATAACACATAAGAGAACTTAAAAAAATATGTCGTAAAGAAGTCTATTGAAAATGTAAAGCATTAAAGTATGAATAAAATTGTGACCACCTTGCCATTTGAAACGTTTGTTCCATTGACAAAAAGTGTTACTCTCTGCATAACTAGGTAGCTATAAAATTCTGTATATGTAATACAAAATATAGCACTATTTAGTCGGCTATATTTAGTAAAATAACAGTATCACAAACAAATTGCATTTGACTTTGACACTGAACTGATTGAACTGTCGCCATGTTAAAGACGACTGTAAAATCTAAGCTGAGTGCATACAAGTTTTGTAGATGCGTTTGATAAGGCCGTAAAATTTAATGCATCGTTGCGAAACGCCTTAAAATCCGATCTCTTTCAGTCATGCTGCATCTCATTGTTTCCACTCTATCTATGGTCAATTTCATGATCACGACGTCTCAATTTCGAATATTCAAAGAAACACAGAGAGAAAATAACTAAAATATGCTATTCTTAATTACGAATAACCATCGGCTTCAAAGAAATACATCAGGTATATAAATATATAATTAGTTAAATGTTCTTTTACATTATAAGCATAAGTTGTACCGAGGATATACTTAAAACAGAAGATTCGTAAACTTACATTCGTCCCTGTTTCTGCTTATTACTTTGCGGCATCTCCTTTTAAGTTCATCCGAACACATTTCTCGAAGTCTAGATAGTGAAATAGCTTATGTATGAATATCGTTCTGCAATCATTATGAAGGTAATTATAATTAATATTACCAGGACAAAATAATAATACAACTTTTATGTCAATTTATTATTTTATTTAATTTAAAGCAACACATGATATGATCGAGGTTCCTCTTATTAATTTCCCTTAGAATAACAAACACGGATTTGTGTAACATGTCAATTTATTACAAACAAAGTTAATACATTAATATGTACAACTACTCTGATACATTTTTAATATATTATTATATGTACATTACGCATAAGTAGTACGCACATACATTCATGACTCACATTCATATTATATGTATCTTTAATATAAAAGCTTCTTTTATATCAGTTTATAAATGTATATAATGCTGTTCATTCTTAAATAACTAATAAGAATGAAATATGAACGAAATATTGGATCATTTCAAAGAATACATGCACAGCCTAAAACAAGAAGCGATTCAATATATTCTATCACCATGGAAGATACTGTAATATCTACTGTGTAATATTCATCAGAACTAAGTCCTCTGTAGGACTTTAAGTTGTTAAGCTTTGGTCTAGCTTCTCCACGTTAATTTTTAGTTTCACATAAAAATAGCATGCCTTTTATAACATTTATATATAAGCGTACGCATACGTAATGCATACTTCAATATACTTGTCGTAGATTTATTATATATCGTTATAATCTGGTATAATATAAAACTTGTGATGGATGCCGTTCAGCATTACTTAATATCTAGCAACATTTGTTATATGTTAGAATTACAAAATGTAGTTATATAAAACCAATTTCATATTTAGTAATATGCAATGTTTTGTGAATATTGGGTCCATTTCGTTTCATCTTGTTGAGATAAAGACAGAGAGAACGTTGTATGAATCTATAATGTTTATTACGCGCGGTTTTAATTTAAAATTAATTAACTAAAATATGATATACATGTTANTGGCAATTTAGAAAAGAGTTTGAAGTTAGTTACACAGACACTACTGCAAAATTATTCCTTAAAATTATACTTCTACTTCTTCTCTAACAAATTCCCGCAAATTGATGCGTACTGAAAGATATTAGAAATTAGTCAATATACATGAAAGATTAACAAATGATTTTTCAGAGGGAAGATGAAGATATATAGCAGGAAGCTTTTGTACATGATACATAATCTACATGAAAAATGATCGCTTCACTGAAGCATTAGAAAAAATGGTTGCCTTTTCTTTACTAATAACAAAAAGGCTGAGTAAAAATGATACCAGTCTCAGCACCAACTATGTATCAACTACCATCATGATCAGTGTTACACTTTCAATTAGACGTTGAATTTGAGGAGCTCACAGGCCTCTGGTGATTTTCAAACTGGTGACGGGTGAGATGGCCCCAGAACTTCACTTTTAATTAAGAAACAAAGGAAAGATGAACGAAAAAGAATAGATTGAGCATGTAATGTAAATTGGACAACAGACGTCTTAATTGAAAGAGAAGAATGTGAAATGAAGTGTTATAGAAAAATGTATTTAAAAGTACATTTTCGTACAAGTGACTGACTAGAATACGAAGACAAAAAAAATAACACTGGATTCAGACTAAAACATATCAAATAAAATGCTAGGAAAGTTCGTACCAATCATCATTTGTAATGGGTATGATCAAAACCGTATTCTTTAAATTTTTATAAATTTAGACCCGTCACCAATGTTTCATGTTATTCAGTAACAAGTTTTGTCGTTTGATGTTTCCTGAATACTTTATAGTCAAGAAAATAAAAATCCTATTAACATGCAGATATTGTACTTGTAAAGATTTCCCAATATAAATATTTTGAACTGATCAAATGCTCTGGCAGTTAAACGCTTTGTTCTTAATATTTATGTTTCTTTTAAATATTAAACTATCAAATCATTTGTTCCATGGTGAAAGAATTACAATATTTTATAACTTCTGACAAAGTGAATATTCATGTAATAATGTTCTATTACATGCGTCGAATTGCATAAAAATCGGTACTCTTTAAGTATTGTCGTTTTAACAACAAATCAAATTTAATGATAATTTTACATCCGTAAACAACATGAAGCTAATTTATTATTGCTTAAATAGGCATAATATCCAGGTTGGCAGATTTTGTGCTATGTATATTATTTCGTTTAAATAAAACGAAAAAAAATAATTTGGTTTAACATTGGCATTTGTCAAGAAGTATCATCTGTGATAAGAAAGAATTGTCGTGACCCAAAGAAGACGCTGCCAAATCCATCGCGGTATTCTGCATGGTCCAAGGCTAACGATCGCACTGGCTATATGACGCATCCAATCGCGGATACCTCGCGGTGCGTGTCCCCCATTAACGTAGAGGACATAAGTAAAACCATCTTTACATTTACCGTGGATGTAATAATAATATGGTAAAAAACTATGTAAACGAAAATGGCACCTCTGATAAAACAGAATAGCTGGTGCATTGCTGGACAGTACATGCAGGAAAACCGCTTTTACGGAAGACCGTTCTGGAGCAGTGACGTGTGCTAACAACTGTTCCAACAATAATGAAGCAATCCCATTTCTTCTATACGCACGTCGGACGCCTAAACTAAGTATGTAACCCACTAAACAATCATTTCCTAAGCTTGAACATAAAATACCACGATCTTCTGTGTTCAGTTTGGCATAAGGCTTTATTTCGGCAACGATAAGTCCAATTATTACTCCACCATATACAATGCTAGGAAAGTTCGTACCAATCATCATTTGTAATGGGTATGATCAAAACCGTATTCTTTAAATTTTTATAAATTTAGACCCGTCACCAATGTTTCATGTTATTCAGTAACAAGTTTTGTCGTTTGATGTTTCCTGAATACTTTATAGTCAAGAAAATAAAAATCCTATTAACATGCAGATATTGTACTTGTAAAGATTTCCCAATATAAATATTTTGAACTGATCAAATGCTCTGGCAGTTAAACGCTTTGTTCTTAATATTTATGTTTCTTTTAAATATTAAACTATCAAATCATTTGTTCCATGGTGAAAGAATTACAATATTTTATAACTTCTGACAAAGTGAATATTCATGTAATAATGTTCTATTACATGCGTCGAATTGCATAAAAATCGGTACTCTTTAAGTATTGTCGTTTTAACAACAAATCAAATTTAATGATAATTTTACATCCGTAAACAACATGAAGCTAATTTATTATTGCTTAAATAGGCATAATATCCAGGTTGGCAGATTTTGTGCTATGTATATTATTTCGTTTAAATAAAACGAAAAAAAATAATTTGGTTTAACATTGGCATTTGTCAAGAAGTATCATCTGTGATAAGAAAGAATTGTCGTGACCCAAAGAAGACGCTGCCAAATCCATCGCGGTATTCTGCATGGTCCAAGGCTAACGATCGCACTGGCTATATGACGCATCCAATCGCGGATACCTCGCGGTGCGTGTCCCCCATTAACGTAGAGGACATAAGTAAAACCATCTTTACATTTACCGTGGATGTAATAATAATATGGTAAAAAACTATGTAAACGAAAATGGCACCTCTGATAAAACAGAATAGCTGGTGCATTGCTGGACAGTACATGCAGGAAAACCGCTTTTACGGAAGACCGTTCTGGAGCAGTGACGTGTGCTAACAACTGTTCCAACAATAATGAAGCAATCCCATTTCTTCTATACGCACGTCGGACGCCTAAACTAAGTATGTAACCCACTAAACAATCATTTCCTAAGCTTGAACATAAAATACCACGATCTTCTGTGTTCAGTTTGGCATAAGGCTTTATTTCGGCAACGATAAGTCCAATTATTACTCCACCATATACAGCTGCAAGTGCATAAAACCGTGAGGAACTTGTTATATCTTCATACCATGAATAAGGATAATCTATGACAAAATAAATAAATACTTTAATATACACGCAAGTATCAATAGTTTGTTGTCAATGTTAAAATGATTTATAAAACTAACACATGCTTAACTATGTTCAAAATTTCTCTCATAATTACTCATTATTCGAGGAAAAAGTGCAAAATACATTTACTAATTAATCCTTTGCGATCTTATTCTAGTTTAAATATATATAAATTTACAATACAGTTTTCAGTGTCCAAGGAAAATTAATGATAGAAGAACAACTAAACATAGTTTTAACAAAATTACAAGTGATGAATGTAACAGCAGAAAGGATTAATTACAGATGTAAACTAATTACAAATTATCCTTCAAATGATGTTATTTATAAAGTCCCAAATGTGTAGTTGAAAAGTTATGGAACATTACATACCGATGGGAAACCAATCTTGACAGAGTGCTCGTACCTCGTCCAAATCATCTGGACATAGGAAACGTAGCTGGACATCACCCAAAACGCACAGAGGTACAGTCGCTGGTATCACGGAGGTTTTTTGTTCATTAGACAAATTCCTTGTATTATTATCATCCGTATATTTATGTCTATTTTCCTGTGATACTTTGAAATCACTTGTATCGATTTCCGGTAAAATAAGATACCGATTAAAGGATACGGCCATCACGCCACGACTTTTCTATCATTTCATCAGTCATTTCTTGTACGATGTCAAGCATGTCACGTTGCATGTAAACGTTTGCTAGTAAACATATTGAGATCTGCAGACATTTTGTATCCCCTCTACGATCGCGTATTTCTATCTCTCACTTATTTCCTTCTACTCTCTCTGTCCAACCTACTCTTCTATCCCCGCTTCTAACATTACAAGATCGAACACAATGTCAAATTTGATTACGACGTGTTACAAAATACTTCTTTTATCTACACTTTGTGGAAGTCAATATCTCATTTTTTTATCATACGATAAAGGTAATAGAAATTAATATAAAAATCACCTTATCTGAAGAGTGCTGTTTCTTGATAGTATTTTAAACATGAGGTTCTGTAAAATTGTATAAAACTATGGCGTTCAACGTCAGCTGTTCGTTCATGACAAATCAGCTGTGTTTGGCGTTTGACGAGTGGGACAAACATTAGCAATAAATACTTATTTGTACGTACCTTTGCTATGTTATAGGTAGTCGAGTTACAATAAGCCTGATTATGTCAATGTATTTATATGAATATATAGAAAATATTGTGTGCAGGTATAGAAAACTAAGGACAAAGAATGGATGTAATAACGAGAGAGTTGCTTGTACCAGCAAAATATATAAAAGTGATAGATGAAAGAATTTGTTTAACTGTACACAGAAATTGGTTAACAAACTTTCTTAATGTGGGACCAATCTCGTTTATTAAACACGAGAGATTAAGCGATGATGAAATTGCGGCTCATCCTATACTTGAAGATTTGGGCCCAGATTGGATAAGAATATATGTTAGAGTATGTCAAATTGGAAATTAATCCTTTGCGATCTTATTCTAGTTTAAATATATATAAATTTACAATACAGTTTTCAGTGTCCAAGGAAAATTAATGATAGAAGAACAACTAAACATAGTTTTAACAAAATTACAAGTGATGAATGTAACAGCAGAAAGGATTAATTACAGATGTAAACTAATTACAAATTATCCTTCAAATGATGTTATTTATAAAGTCCCAAATGTGTAGTTGAAAAGTTATGGAACATTACATACCGATGGGAAACCAATCTTGACAGAGTGCTCGTACCTCGTCCAAATCATCTGGACATAGGAAACGTAGCTGGACATCACCCAAAACGCACAGAGGTACAGTCGCTGGTATCACGGAGGTTTTTTGTTCATTAGACAAATTCCTTGTATTATTATCATCCGTATATTTATGTCTATTTTCCTGTGATACTTTGAAATCACTTGTATCGATTTCCGGTAAAATAAGATACCGATTAAAGGATACGGCCATCACGCCACGACTTTTCTATCATTTCATCAGTCATTTCTTGTACGATGTCAAGCATGTCACGTTGCATGTAAACGTTTGCTAGTAAACATATTGAGATCTGCAGACATTTTGTATCCCCTCTACGATCGCGTATTTCTATCTCTCACTTATTTCCTTCTACTCTCTCTGTCCAACCTACTCTTCTATCCCCGCTTCTAACATTACAAGATCGAACACAATGTCAAATTTGATTACGACGTGTTACAAAATACTTCTTTTATCTACACTTTGTGGAAGTCAATATCTCATTTTTTTATCATACGATAAAGGTAATAGAAATTAATATAAAAATCACCTTATCTGAAGAGTGCTGTTTCTTGATAGTATTTTAAACATGAGGTTCTGTAAAATTGTATAAAACTATGGCGTTCAACGTCAGCTGTTCGTTCATGACAAATCAGCTGTGTTTGGCGTTTGACGAGTGGGACAAACATTAGCAATAAATACTTATTTGTACGTACCTTTGCTATGTTATAGGTAGTCGAGTTACAATAAGCCTGATTATGTCAATGTATTTATATGAATATATAGAAAATATTGTGTGCAGGTATAGAAAACTAAGGACAAAGAATGGATGTAATAACGAGAGAGTTGCTTGTACCAGCAAAATATATAAAAGTGATAGATGAAAGAATTTGTTTAACTGTACACAGAAATTGGTTAACAAACTTTCTTAATGTGGGACCAATCTCGTTTATTAAACACGAGAGATTAAGCGATGATGAAATTGCGGCTCATCCTATACTTGAAGATTTGGGCCCAGATTGGATAAGAATATATGTTAGAGTATGTCAAATTGGACGAACTGAGAGATACTTGTTATGATATAATTATATTTTATACAAATAACAATTGTCACGATTTGTAGATTTATGAAAAGCAACATAAATGGGCTGTCCCACTTCCAAGAGGGAGGAATATAAATGTTAATACTCATGCAGATCTGACTTTTACACAATTAATGCATTACGTAGCTGAAACTAATTATCGGAATTTATGGAAGGAGTGTTACAAAAAATATTACAGTACGTACGCCTGTGAACTATAATATATATTTGATTTTCTGTTATTTTTAAATATTACAATGATTTATGTACAGGTCCTTGGAATTGTATAGAATATAAAGAACAATATAATATAACTGCTAATGTAAGTGACACAGCAATAATGCAAGAAGTATTACAAAAAATGTATGGCTGTACTTTAGTGCAGCTGCAAAACGGATCAGTGATATCTGTATTGCCTGGTATATCGACTGAAGTGCATTGCAATCTTCTTCCCATATTATTTGCTATCGAAACTACGTCCGCTTTTCTGACTTTGCACGAACAGATCGCAGAATATTCTCTTCGCGAGTATGTACATACCGTACACGTTTACTTGGTTTCTGAATTAAGTTTCTTTTACTAATTAGTTTTGATCGAAGGTGTGTCATGTATAGTCCGGCTGCCTTAAGCATAAGTCATGGAAAACCATTATTTTTAATATACCAATTACTACAGTTATCCAGAGACTTGCATGATCGAGGTCTAGTGTTAGGTGAAATTACCCTAAGCGATATATTACTTATGGATGATTTTACTATTCAGGTTAATATCTAAACAATCTTTAAACATACCTCTTACCTAATTCAGTTTTGTTATTGAAAGTGTGACTACTTTCCCAGATTTTATTGTTAGGTATTACCGAAAATAAGCGACAATGTGTATATAAAACCTGAAAATGAACTGACTAAAATGTCCACTAGTCAAGAAGTCAGAGGAAGAAGTTTTAACGGATGCAAAAGAGGCTTCGACACATCGAATTCTACGTTTCATGGGAATTCTAAAATCGGCATGCATGAAAGCATAGAGAAATTGTGCGAAATGTGGGTGTATAACTGCATTAGCAATTTCGATTATTTGACTGCGTTGAATAATCTGGCTGGTAGACGATACGGTGATCCGGGTTGTCATCACGTAATGCCTTGGGTCACAGATTTTACGTCAAGGTGCGGTAGTAACTGGAGAGATCTGACAAAGTCTAAATTTCGCTTGAACAAAGGCGACAGACAATTAGACTTAACATTTGATTCGCAGTTGACTGAAGTACGTGTTTAAGGATGTTCACCAATTCAATTTTCAAACATCAGAATAATTTAACTGATCGTAGTGTTAATAATATTCTGGCAGGTGGGACATCATGTGTCAGATGTAATCTCGGAAATTACGTATTACGTTTATCTCTCTCGCCGTTATGATAAATCAGTTCTTTGTAAATATGTAAGACCGCAATGGGTTCCAGGAGAATATCCTGCTTCTATACAGAGATTACATGATTGGAGCCCAGACGAATGTATACCACAATTTTTTACTGATCCTAATGTTTTTAAGGTACGATAATAGTGAATTCTATTATTAATTGTAATACATGTAGTTATTTATAAATTGTAGTCTATCCACGAGGATTTACCAGATTTAGAAATTCCTGGGTGGGCTACATCTCCAGAAGATTTCATTGAAAGGCATCGAGAAGCCTTAGAAAGTTTTCACGTTTCTGAAAGATTACATCATTGGATAGATCTAACGTTTGGATACAAGTATATATCTGGATGATTTATTGCACTATCTATTATTGCCATTATGTCAATATTATTATCAATTCATTAATGTTATAGATTATCTGGGTCGGCGGCAGTGAAATCGAAAAATGTTTGTTTGCAACTTGTTGACAATCATACTAGTTTAACTAACTCCGGTATCGTTCAACTTTTTACACAACCGCATCCACAAAAAATTATTCCCTCGCCTTATTGGTGTAAGATTCCACCTCGCTTACGCTCATCTTTCTTAACTAATAAATATAGTACGTTTATTATAAGATTCGCTTAATTCGTACAACAATTATTTGATACTCTCATTCAATATGTATTAAACGATTACATGTTAAAAATTACAGAAACTGATCAATCTGGAAACAGGACTAGCGATGATGAAGGGCACAGTTCTGGATTCGAAGAAGAAGAATTAGCAGCATCAATTATAAATACATCGAAATCATCGCCTTTAGTTCTAAGTCGTTTATTGAGTCGTTCTCGGGGATCCCTACTTGCAGCAGATGACAGTACTAAACAAGATAAATCCTTAAGTCAAACAATAATCCTCCCAAAGGATTACAATCCTATTGCAGCTATTATGCACGTTGAAACTATGCATACATTTATAAATAAAGTAAGCTCACAAGTTTATAAACCGCAAATCGAGTTGCACGAGACATTCACGAATTATAAACAAATTGTGGCTAGTGGACGTATAAAGGAACAACAGATTCTCGGTTGCTTGATCGTGGAAATATTCTTGTCAAATAAATTTCGATCGACATGGAATGTCGAGAAAGTATCATTTGCAAAAAGATTCACCACGTGTTTAAACACGTTGAAAATGTCAGCTGATAGTTTACCCAAATGTGTGAGAAATACTGTTGCTTTGCTGCTTCAAGTTGATATTATACCGAACAGTTATAACATAAACAACACAGAGGTAAGGGCTATCTTAAATAAATTTCAGAAAACTTAAATATTTCATGTAAACAGGATATCTGCATTGTGATTTTCCAGACAATTGATACGCCTTTTCGTTATCCAACTATCACACATATGGGTTTACCTCCACCATCTGCTCATCAATTTCTGCAGCCTATACTGTCCGGTAGTTTATTTCCATTTTCTAAGTATTATAAACATTTGTACAATATTGTAGAAATGTTGCAAGAATACACTAGTTTGGTACGTGAACTGAATTTCGTGATGAAGTCTGAAGACGATATGGATTCTGTATTTAAAACGAAGACAAAGTTGCTTTGCAAAATTAGCGAATGCAAAGTTAAAGCGGTTGCGAGAGAATTGGAACATTTATTGTTCCACACTGGAATCGCTCGAGAAGCCTGTTTAGAACTGATAGTGCCACATGTACAGCAAATAATGGAAGAGCCTTACAGTTGTGTCCTGGCTGCTTGGTACTTATTTGATCCCATTGCTAAGTAAGTTACGACTTACAAATTATACAATCTTCTTAATATTATATTAACTATAAAATTCTCCTCAGAGCGCTTGGCCCCAAAGATACGGCACAAACGTTCCTTTTGCCTATTATGAAATTGTATGAAAATGGTTCCTTTATGGATAACTCCACACACAATGAGATACTTTCTTCTGCATTGACGGCAAAATTTAAAACTACACGTTTATACCACAGAAACTTTTTATTGAAACTTATGGTCAGATTGGGTGTGCGGCGATTTTTAGAGAATTTTATTACACCTCTTGTAGAAGCAGTTGGAGGATACAGAGATTACGTACAAGGATCTTCAAGTTGTAATCATAAAACAGGCAATCTCAAGTAAGAAGAAATATGTACATTTGTTTTATCTATCTATTATTCTAAAGGATTCCATAACAGAATTGTTTTCACAGAAGCTGTGATTTAAGTGGGACGTGTAATGAGGGAGAGGGAATTTTATCTCCTTTAGATGAAGATTTTTCTACGGGCTCAGAACATAATATTTCTTTATCTCCTGGACCAGCAACCGTAGACTATATACGCGATATGAATTCAATTGATAATGACGTTGAAAGTATGTGATCAAACATGGAATCATTGTCAAATATTAAGAAAATAATAAAATTAACTCGTTATTTTTTATTTCAGATGTATTCACTATGGAAACGGAAGAAAATTCCTGGGTGTCTGCAAATCCTAACGTAAAATATGATATTGATTTAAATATTGATTTAAGTTTAAATCTTAGTGACGAATTAAATGACGAAGGCAGTAAAATTTCGCCCCTCAAATCGATTAAGTCGCCAACCATTCCTATACCAAAAACGTCCAATTCTTTCAACAAGTCTCTAACCGAGTTCAGTAATATTGGGTGTAACGTTGGAAGTAAAACTTCTAACGATGAATTTATTTATGGTGGATTCGGACATTCCGCTAATACTTCTGAGGAAATTACTATTGGAGTAGAAGAACAAAATCCTGTAGTATTACAAACAGATAATATCAAATCTGAGTTTGTGACAGATGAAGATGTACAAACAGATCATGCTTATCAAAAAGCATCATCGAATGAATGTACGACTTCTGAAATGAGCGCTGAATCTATTATTTGGTTGTCTCATCGACTTGGTCCCGTTCTTACTGCACGATATCTATCTCGAAATCTGTTGAGGATGCTTACGTTGTGTTACACCGGGAAGGAAAACCTAACGATAATCAGCGATACTCTCTCATCGGTGGAAAGTATTACTTGCAATAAAAGAGTTTTAGTTGGTGATCGTAATGCCGCCAAAGTCTTGGAATGCCTCGCAGCTATCGCAGGTATTATTATTGGCAAGTGATTAAAAAGCTTTTCGCTGAAAAAGTAAATTAAATATTTGTCCAGGTTTATACGGGGAACAAATTATTGTTTTGCAATATTTTGCACACATGGTAGAACTTTTGGCCTTGTGCAAAAGGAAATTGACACAAAATTTAGAAGGAGGACTTATTTCGTGTTTGGCTCTCCTAAATCACATTACGCCGTACCTTAGCGATGTCGTATTAATGGATGTACTTCATGTATGATCTGCTTACAGTAAAAAGTTTCTTATTATCTGTTGTAATAAAATGTAATAACTTCTCTCTCTATGTACAGGAAACAATTGTGAAAACAATATTATATCCTACAGTTCGCATATTATCATCCACGAGATTTACTTTTCCCAACGGTGTAATTGCACGTACAATAATGGCAGAGAAATGCTTAGAAACGTTATTTATGTTCAGCTTACGTTTGGGAAGTGTTATTACAAAGAATCATCTGGCTGTACCTATTCAACGATTCTTCTTAGCATTCGATAAATCATTTAATCAAGACGTTATGGAAAATTTCAAAGACGAAGTTACTCCCAAGACGATAAGTGAGCATTTTACAAGGTAATATTCATGTGATATCATTGCTTTACCTTTGTAATGTTAAATGCACATAATATCATTTATGCAGAACAAAAACTTTAAATGAAGACAACAGAAATGCTATCGGGCATCAAACAAATTTCAACACAGATGTTGCCGATTCTTACTCTCCGCCAGTTACAGATAACATAGATACGTCTGATCTACAAACGAATAAAGTAATTAAAGATGATCGTTAATGAATTTTAAGGATGTATTAGCTATACAGTCAATCCCAAAAGTTTATGTACCTTAGAAAAACGCATTTTCTATAATTAAAAAGAAATCAGACGTCGGAAGAATAATGCTAATAATAAATAGCTACGTGCTAAAAAGTATAGAAGGAAATATCC
>NW_017176739.1:218443-231089 GCF_001652005.2 Ceratina calcarata | reverse complement strand
TGGAAATTGTAGATCTCGTCGTCCTCTACAAGAAAGGTCTGATGCAATTTTCCCGTAGGTCCAACGGTTTGGAAGTTATTGGCCAAAAACGAAAATTTGGAAGAAATTGAAGGGGTATCCCTTGGAAAAATCTCGGAAAAATCGAAAATTTTTTTTGTTGTTTATTATTAGCATTGGTCTTCCGACATCTGATTTCTTTTTAAAAAATGCGTTTCTGAAGTGCATAAACTTTCAGGATTGACTGGATAGCCAATACATCCTTAAACAGGTGTCGAACTTTATTGTATTTTTAATGCATTTATTCTTCAGGCACTTGAAGAACTGAAAGCCGTATTCACAGCGGAATTCGCACACAAAACTTATATGTCTTTCTATAAGTGTATCGATAGCGAAGTGATGGAACAAATACTTAAGAATCATGAACATATACAGAATTTATGTCGCAAATACGAACAAGAAATAAGAATGAGTTCCAACGCTGGTATGTTGTATGCTGTATAATTTTTATCATATCGCATATATTCAAAAATTTATATACTTAAACTGTTTTGAAGATGATAACAAGTATAATGCAACAGAAAGTTCAGAAACATCAAATAAAGATGTGACCAATTTTGGAAACATATCAGTTGTGGGAAATAGATTTGCTGTACAAAAAGGTGATATTGGGAATCACGTCACTCTAGAAAGTGTAACATGTAATCGTGAAACGAATTCTTCTTCCTCGACTGGAAGGCAATTACGTGGTAATTGGCTAGCGTATTGGGAACACGAAATCGGAAGATCGGAGAAAGATACAGCGTTTAATATAAAACAAATAAAACTTCAAACGTTTAGTGGGCATACCAATAGCATCAGATGTATGTACGTATTAGATAATGAAAACAGTTTCATGAGCGGCGGAAGAGACAAAACAGTGAAATTATGGAGTTTAAGAAGTCAGGTAACGTTATCACGATAGAGTTACGTACATGCATTAATCATTTGCGCTTAAGCTACGTATTTTTCCAATAGGGCGATGGAAACACTGTTTCATCTTGTCAGTACACTTATACTGGACATAAGAAATCTATCCTCGCACTTACATTTCTAGAATCAATGAGATACGTAGTTACTTGTGACGGTACGATTCACTGTTGGGACCCGTTCATGGGTTCTCTTCTCGGATGTCCAGAGAGCTCAAGGCCAGTCCCCGTGAACACATTGGCTGCAAGTCCGCCACCTTGTACAACTCTACTTGTGGGTACAACTGATATTACATTGAGAGTCATCGATTGCAGAACGTTTCAATATGTAAATGAAATGAAAGTACGTTTTTGAATATTAAAGATAACATTGTGACATACTTTGTGATGAAACAATGATTTTCTTTTTTTCTTTAAGGTCTCCGTAAATCCAACAGGTTTAATCCGATGTATTGCGGTTGCACCTAGCGGTTATTGGGTAGCGTTAGGTCAAGCATCAGGTTTCTTAACAATTTTAGATATTCGTACCGGTCTTATTATTGCATCTTGGAAAGGTCACGAGTGCGAAGTACGTTGTATATGAAATATTCCTCATCGGGATATTCAACATGAAACTAATTAATCATCATTATTTCAGATACTGCAATTGGAAGCAATCAATGAAACAACGTTAATTAGTTCTTCGTTGGACGAGACCATAGCTGTGTGGAGCGCTTTAGATGGAAAATTGAAATTCCATATGAAGTGAGTGACTTTTATCGCGCAATGTGATTTAATTAAAATGTATCTAATAATTTCGAAAATTTCAGAGGCTCTACCGAACCAGTTCACTGCATGACGATGTACGAACAGGAATTAGTGATAGGAACAACGGCGAATCGAGTAGGAGTTTATACGTCCATAGAAACGACAGCCTCGTTTTCATCTTCGAAATTAAAATCCGATACTTTCAAAGGACTCCTTACTACCATGGCCGTTCTTCCTCTCAATCGATTATTATTATTGGGTGCAGATAACGGCGGTATAACATTAATTTGTTAGATATTACGTGTAGGTGTACGGAAAATTTTACATTATAAATATATAAATAAATATACAATTCCGTAATTTTCTATACAATCTATGTACAAGACTGAATAATGGATTCAGTCATAAGTATATGAAACAAGCAATGTCGTTTATGTATAAGAAATATCCGTTCTTGTTCCAATTACCTTTAAAGCAAGTTCAGAAGACATTTTATAAACACCAATGTCTGCTAATATTTCTTTCCCGGCTACTTCGTCGCTGTTATTGAGAGCTTCGACAAGTAGCATCGCTGAACCTAACATAATGTTTAATAATATGCAAGCCTCCTTAATCCTGGAATATTATTTGACCGGTTAAATTTTTAACAAATTTGAACATTTAAATCATAATCATTTGTTACTTACAAGGGAAAGTATGACTCCGGTTTATTAATATAGAGGCCAAATAACGGAAAGAAATTCCTGAAGATATCATATTGTAACTGTTCAGCTCCTCCTACGTTAAAATGATTCACTAGAACAACTTCTTCTAAAAGGTACTGGAACAAAAGTGGTGTTTATTTAAATCGATGATAAATATGATATTTGTTGGTGATGTAATTTAAAGAGTAAAGTAATATCTAACTTGATCAAGATTAGATGCCAAATTTTTCCAAGCTTCGTGAAACAGTGGTAAAGCCAAAGTCTTGTGAAGGAGATTGAGTTGCGTTGCTAATTCTTGAAACATAGAATAACCGCTCGGTGTAACAGATAAAGAAACCAACTCTTTAGTAGACTGCATTGCAAACCACCTGTAGAGAATATAATTATACACAATTTCAGATTAAAATTTCGATGAAAACTATGCAAAAGAATCTTACTTATCCGTTCTATAGGGCCTGCTTTTTGCTTTTACATCTAAGGCTACAGAATCACTGATTTCGCTGATCAATTCTTTTTCTATTCGTTTTAAAAGGGCAACAGCTTCGTCGAATACAGAACCTTCAACTTCACCTACATCTTTAATATCGTTTCCCTTTATCGTGGCAGTTTCCACTGCTTCAAATTGTTTTTTGAAAAAGTATAGTTGCAAGAAGTGCTGAAAGTAACATAATTAAATAATGCGTCTACGTTAGCATATACCTTCACTTTTTAAATTACTTACCACTGTTACACCCCACTCTTCTAAAACCGTCGCAACGTAGTGCAGTGTATTCAGAATGCGTGGCATAAGAGAAGTTAAAGGATCTCCATAGTTCTCGTGTAATAGCTGAATCAATCTTACTCTCCAATCGTCGATCAACTCTAGCTGTAGCTCAAGAAACTGTAATCTTTTGTTTTTTCACAAATCATTCCAAATAAGTGAATTAAGTCTTCTTTAGCTTATATTTGTAAGAGCATAGTTAAGACAGATTATCCTTAATTTACCTGTGACCTGGCTGAGGCAAATGTTTGTACCTATCAGAAATTGTTGTAAGGAGTGTCAAGAAGGCATCTGCGCATTCGGTTACTTTCATATCGTCAGCGTCAGAAGTTGATAATTTTTCCCAAGCTGTGTTAGAGTTTAAAATTGCATCCATCTTCTCAGTAGCATCTATTAATTTAAGATACGTTATTATCTAGATGTTACGATATAATATAAAGCATGTAGTAATCTGTAACAGTACATTTCTTCTCCATATTAATCCACTTTACAAAAATTTGAGCCTGTGTGAGTACAAAAACAGTAGCTGGTTGAGCTGGTGGGTAAAACAATGTCTCTCTTAATTCCCTTTCAAACCCTAGAGCCTCATCGACCAGGTGAGCAAATAAGACATCGTCGTATTGTACTACTGACAGTTCAGAATGAAGTTTTTCAACTGCCAATTGTACTAAAGCCCGCATAAATTCTGTCTATTGCAAGAAAACATACAACCAACATTATTTGTATATTACAATTTTCGAGTAACGACGTGAATAAATTAAACATACCTTCATATCCACGTGTTTAAAGTCTATTGAATTCGCTGCGGGTTGTACATTTTTCTGGACCCACTGAATATGGTCCTTTATCCAAGTTAATATTTGAGTAAAGAACCATTCCGGTTTGTCTTGTCGATTCGTTAATTTAGAACCGGTAAAGTGGTATATAAATCTTTGCCTAAGCGGTCGTACTAGCAACGAAATCGGCAAACAAACTGGGCTGAAGTCAGTTAGTAGTGCCGATGTAACAACAGGCTTCATAGATTCTTCTCTATATATATTAAATTAAAGGCAAAATATATTTTTTCTACAATAATTTTAACGTAAATATGATATACTTTCTACAAGGATACGGTAACTGTAAGTGTAATAAATATTCTGTAAGTATCTTAAACTTCACTACTGTCTCTGGCACAGGTGTATGTAATGCATTTACATTAGCGCCGCAGAAAGGCCATTTTAATGCTTTCAATATATCATTATATTCCCTGAAAATCATATACGTTTATTATACATAGACATGTTTGCTTGGTGTATACTTTAATTGAGAATGATAACGTACTTAGACAATTTATCTTTTATGAGATTGTGCCAGAAGTGAAGTGTTTCCTTCACATAATTCTGGAGATAATGACAAGTAGATGATCTTAATTCACAACTGATGTTCTTAAGATCTGTATATAATGAGATAGTTGATTCATCATCGCCGTTTGCTAAAGACGCTTGTATTCCATCACTGAAATCATAATCCTTTAAGATTGATAATGATTAAAGAATATAAATGATTAAATAACAGTTTACCTAATGTCTTCAACGTGTTTTATGAAATTTAGATATGACAGTGATTTATCTAAATAGCTGATAGTGTCTATGATCCTTTGTATTTCCAAGCTCTTATCACTTTCATGGACTGTCTCCTGTATTTCATTTCTAAATTCTTCAGAAGCTTTTTCTAGTTGCTGAAATTCAATGCTGATTTTTTCAACACTCTCTACGACTGCTTTCACCTTTGACGGAGCTTCAGTAGATGCCATCGACAGCTAACATTTTAAATAATTATATGTTACACATACGAAAGTAAAAGAACGTGTAAAATATTGTTGTTAAAAGTTTAATCTTGTTTAAATACGTACTGATTCCTCGATTTCATTTTTTTGCGCGTTAAGAGATTGGTGAAATTCGTATATCTTATCGAGTCCCTTTAAATCTTTTCCTAATTCCGTGTTGAATTTATGTATAATTGTCTCCTTTGTATCTTCCATGATATTTTATTTAAAATTTCTTTTGATACGTTCACTTGCATTACAAGTTTGACAGTTTCAGGCTAACTAATTGAATGACACGTGTAACGTGTAATATATAAACATGTTCTACCACACCGCCACACTGTTGTCATCATCATCTGATCATCATTCCTCCTCCGACCACTGTGATCCCTCCCCATCAGCGCCGGCTGCGAGCGACATTCGGCGCAGAGTTCATCGTAATTTCAATGTTTAATTATTTTTATATATAAATAATAAATCTACACGCAGGAATTATTTGTGTCGTATCGTCTAGAAGTAATGACAATGTCAAATACACAGTGAACTAACGCAGAAGAATGTTTCTCAAAACTGTTTTATAATTGATTATTAATTCTACTGGATTTAAATGACTTAAGTGTTTTATTCACTTAAGCGATACAAATGTTGTCTTTAATGCAAAAATAACAAAGGTCCTTTGTCTACATTAAGTTTACTTGACTTGTACGCGATCAAGCTTTTTGAAATAAATCATTTGTAATGAAAATTTAATCCACGTGACAATATCTCTTGCATAATACTTTTACTAGTGTAATCAGAACCAACGCCGAAAGAATCATAATATTCTTTAAACACAACCTGTTTGTAAACAGAAAGAATAAGTTTATTATTGTAGAATACGTAAAAAGAATGGTGTGTATGAAGAGCTTAGTTTTACCACTGTCGCGTACATTTGTGACAAATCTGGTATCGGTACGGCAAATGAGTGCTGTTGCCTCAGCAGATTCTGTAAAATCTTTATTTTACAAAGAATATGGCGAACCCGTGAATGTTTTGCACCTTACAAAGCAACCTGTTAGTCAACCAGAAAATAATCAAGTGAGTCGATTAAAAAAACGACTTTCCTTAACGCAATCTAATAACAATAATTATTTCCTCAGGTTTCTGTACGATGGTTGTTAGCACCTGTCAATCCTGCTGACATAAATACAATACAGGGTAAATATCCAAGCAAGCCACCTTTACCAGCCACACCGGGAAATGAAGGAGTAGGTGAAGTGGTAGCTATTGGATCTAATGTAAAAAACTTAAGTATTGGTGACCGAGTCATACCAAACGGTGTAAATTTAGGAACGTGGAGAACATTGGCAAATTATACTCCTGAAGAACTTATGAAGGTGTAGCATACATTCAAGTATTTTATATGGATACATCTTCATGGATCCGTTGCAATATGTGTTTAATCTATACTAAAATCTTAGATTCCAAAAGAGGTAGGAGCTGTAGAAGCAAGCATGTTGAATGTAAATCCATGTACTGCGTACAGGATGCTGAAAGATTTTGTGGCACTGAAACCTGGAGATACTGTCATCCAGAATGGAGGAAATTCATCAGTTGGGCAAATTGTTATACAATTGTGCAAGATATGGAATTATAAATCAGTTAGCGTCGTTAGAGATCGACCGAACATACAGGAACTGAAGGTACTAAAAGGAAGGACTGAATCTCGATCCTAATTGATAGTTAAAAATATTTGTAGGATCATTTAAAATCTTTGGGTGCAGATGAAATCCTCACCGAGGAAGATATAAGGAAGACCCAGATTTTTAAAAGTAAGAAGTTACCCTCGCCAAAGTTGGCTCTCAATTGTATATGTGGACAAAATGCCTTAGAAGTCCTGAGACATTTAGGACACGGTGGAATTATGGTAACATACGGTGGAATGTCGAGAGAACCTTTGACCGTTCCAACTTCTGCGCTTATCTTTAAGGTATACTAATTAATATTTGTACTGCACTGAGATAGGTTTGAGTCAATGGTAACAATTGTTGACAATTTGAATAGGATATATCTTTGAAAGGATTTTGGATGACTGCGTGGACAAAGGCAAATATGGATTCTTCGAAACGTCAAGATATGTTTAAAGAATTGGGCACATTATTTAAAGAGAAAAAATTGAGAGCTCCACCACACAAATTGGTTCCTTTCTGTCAGTATGAAGAAGCTGTTCTAAATGCACTTAGTTCCGATGGTAAAACTGGAGTTAAGTATATTCTAGACATGACTGGGTCCTAAAGAAAGTTTCGTGTTCGTTTCATTTTGATAATAAAAAATGCATTTTAATGTATTTAGTATTTGTTTTATGTACGAAAAATAATTAATACGTTTGTTATATTGTATTATAAGAAATATTAGTTTTACAATAATCTTTCGTATGGATTTCATTTTGTAGTGTGTCTTTAAATAAAATCTTAGCGCGAAATAATTGTATTTAATGTTTAACAATCGCAGATATATTGCATTTATATAAATAGTTAACTGTGTAAGAAAATTCATAGAAGAACGAGGTTTAAACGAAGTAGGTATTGTGAAATATAAAAAAATAGTTATTTGCATCATAATATAGCTATACGTTATTATAAAGGTACATAAGAAATTATATATTGTCAATTAAATAGAATTATTCCGTTTTATCCAAGAGATCTAACAGATTCACATTATGTTTTATATTATCGTGTTCGTCGTCAAAAAAGTCCGCGCGTATATTCTCTAGTCTGATCTTATAATCTTCGTTAAATTTCGGCTTCTCCTGTTTTGGAGTATTCTCCTTAGAATCAAATAGCTTTTCATTTGCATTTGCATTATCCTTATCTTCATTGGAAAGTAAATTTAAAGTGAAAGGCCGTTTGTAGGAAGTGTCCTCTGTTCCTAGCTGGATAGCTAGCATGCCAAGTTCGGCTTTTGTACCACAATCTTTAATGTGTGCATCTTTATCATGATCGGGCGTTGGCTTTAACGTGCCATATGACATTGAGTACCTGAACAATATTTTTAATCTACATTAATATTTGAATTTAGAAACAATTGCCAGTTCGTGACTCACGTACTCACATATTTTTACCAAGTATTGTACCTCGTTCCCCGAAAAGATCGAAGGATCCATTACAGTACGTCTTCGGATCTATGTCGTATAGTTTCTTGCCAGAAAAACGATCTTTATTTTCGTCGTACCTCTCGTTATACTTATGATACGTTGAATTAAAATTACCGTCTTCGTTTTGCAAACCAAGTCTAAGAAGTACGGACACCCTCACACAGTACGGTTCTAACTCCCTCAAGCAATCGTTCCTAGCATTCCATACTTCCTCGAACGTTAACATACCGTAAAACTGTTGAAACATCAGCAAACTCTTGGAAATTGAACGCAAATACATAATTCAATTCGTAGAATAAAAGAATGCCTACATCAGTTACCATCTGATGCACTAGTCCAACGCATTGTTGAGCGTTTGGATTGCTGACCATATCACGCATGGCATCTGTATGATTTAGAGTTAACAATACAACTTCTACGGGACCGGTAGCTGCAGTCAACTGATATTTAACCATCATAGTCATTAAGTCAAACAATTTATTCATACTATTTTTGTCGAGTTTCATTATCGAAGACAATACAACACATTCTAAGGTAGACCGTAAAACAGGTATCCCGGGCAAGGGCTTTCCTCCAAATACAGAAGACAATATTTTAGGATTAAGCAACGCCGCGCTCACATCGTCTAATACTAAACAGTGGAATAAGAACTCTTTTAAAATTAATAGTCAGAGGATACATGAGAAAAATACATATAATGTCAGATATTTGAAAAAGATTAAACACTTTGCTGGTAGACTAGCCTTGTGTAGTTTTATCAGTGCATATCCTTTGCGCTTTCAATCTTTGTCGCAAGACGTACAGCATTTCACCGCCCAAGTTTAAATAAAGTATTGGTGCTGCATATAACGACATTCTTTGCTTTTAATGTTCACTTCCAAATGGGATAAGTAATGTCACGATCTTAGGACTTACGACACGTATGTATGGTTTGATTCACCGATACCGTTGTCCTAGCGACAAAAGTGTACATACAATTAAGTGACGCTGATAACTTAGAACGAGACTGCGCGGCCCTCCGTACTTCATGACCATGGTCATCGGTTTTTATAAAACCTGATAAAACTAAGTACATATACTTAATAATATTTAAAAAAACAATACATAGTAGTCTTTAGATTCAATTTATTTTCCAAAACACATTAATATCATAACTGTAATAAGCTGTATTCATAACTGCACATATTAATCAGGAAGAATGTAACTAATAATGATAAGTAATTAGCATTCGATAAAACAAATTTTTAAGTAACAAGGTTAAATTTCTTATTTTCAGTCTGAAACATTTACGGCGCAAGTACGACATCCGGAATGAAAGACGCATCTGGCAACTTTTCCTTTTATTATGTACAAATTATCTAAAAACATTTGTTTGCGTTAAAAAGAAAAGTTGGATATTTATACCCTGAACAGATATTAGACAATTAATAATCATTCTCGTAACAATATTAAATAACAATCATATTAATTGTTCATAAAGTAATGCAACTGGACGGTTACATGTAACAGAAGATATTGTGTTCCGCATTTTTATAAAACATCTTAAATCTAACTTGAAAATTGGCTTCGTTAAGTAGAACGGTTTTAATTGTAAAAAGAATGCAGCGGTTGCTTCGTGTCGCTTTTCTCGTTCCAAAAAATATGCCATGGGTGTTTATCAGTCTAATATTAATCTATAACACGTACCGTTGAGCATACGTACGTATACGTCGCATAATATATTTTCTCGTTATATCATATTATTTTCACGTCGTTTTAAGTACAGTTCTGCTTACGATTCGTTTAATATCAATGGATTCATTATTGTATCTGTATAGAGCATTAGTCGCTAATGCACATGTAAGTTCGATGATAGAATTGATAAAAAAAAAGTTAACGATTAACATTTTTACATGGATTCTATGAGTATGAACATGTAGATGGACGTGTATAAAAGCATTTGTTAAGAAAAAGCAAGTCTATCGGTAATAGTAATATTTTAGAACAGATTAAAGATACTACTTAAAACTATGCAAGTAACTTGTACACGTATATACCTGCAATTATGTAACACTTGATTTCATAAATTATTGCACGTTGCGTGTTCCAATTTTTTACAATTATATCGAACATAAATAAAATATTTCGCCTAACTTAGTTTCTTTAGGAAGTATCTAATTCGGCATAAATTCATCTTTGATTATACGCTTTATGTACAAATTATAATTTTACTATTTCGTATTGCGTTATAATCTATAGAAAATAATTCAGTTGAAAATGAACAACAGTCCCATAACACATTTGCAACAAACTACTATAAAAAATTATATGAAATATATTTTTATCTAAGAAACATTGCCTTTAATGTACTGAGTCGTCAAAATCATCATTTTTGATTCTTGTATAATATATCGGTCATTCAAAGAATAAGTCGCGGAGCACATGACTGCATTAAAATTTCCTTCGTTCCTTATTACTTCTCCACGAGATATCACAATTGTTCCTAATTTAATAAATATATATATATATATATATATGTATTACATACATATATATACCGTCTTCTCAGAAACTGTTGAACTATTCCTTTGTAATCGCGTAATGATCATCGTAATAATGTTTACGAATTTTTCGAGAGCTGTTCCATGAGAAAATCTTTCCATTTCGAGTGAGTATTAATGTTATTTGCAATTACACTTACAAATTGTATGTCCAAGTACCTTTTGCCGATTGAATGTAACGAAGAGGGATCATCGAATTTCTAACATCAGGACTTTTCGATCTTCTCACACAATCTTGACTTAAAACCCTGCATCCTGGACTTAAAGTTAAACCATTGAAACTGCCACGGGGTATGCTGTCACTACTTGCCACTCTCCTAACATCATTAGGTTTCTTCTCCTCGCGATTATCGGCTACTGACATTAGATTATCCGGCACAGAGTCTCTTAGTTTATGCCCGCTCTGATTATTCCCAACATATTTTGAACCAGGATGGATAGAGACATTTTTTGGACTACGCATCAAACAATTTTCAGTAGATCCATTGCGACGAATTTGTCGTTTGTCAGCGTTATCGTACGTATGACGATCAGCATTGGAATTTGCATCGTTATCGACACATTGGCAAGTAATCACCGCACTGTCAAGAGAATCCGAAAATTCTGGACTTGGGATTGATGAACCGCTGATGTGAGAAAAAGTAACCGTCCCCTGAGCAGTTTGGGGACGGTGTCAGAAACATCATTCTTCCAATTCGTCCATTCGATTCCTAACAGCCATTTCGACCACTTCGAGGCTCGGATAGTCGAGCTCTTTAACTAAGCATAACACAGCTGATAATATATTTGAATTCTAAAATAAAAAATATATATTACATATCATCTTTTATTTTTCCCAATAAATTTAAGTAAAATGAAGCATCCAATATAATATTATGGAATACATACCCTTGTAACAGGCCGCCTATGATAATGAAATTGTGACCTACACTTTTCTTTCTCCGAATGTCTTACCCATCCTCCAGGTATTGGATTTGAATCTTCCTGGAATATCGAAAAAAAAATTTTATCATCTATTAACTAAACTCAAATTTAATAAAGAACTCATCCTCTCTACATTATGATGAACTGGCATTCGTCTAGGTTGAGACGATGGTTGATGATGTTCTTCATAATCCGATTTTATTCTATGATGCTCCTTGTAATCAGATCTCAACCTATTGTCATAATCATAATTGTTCCGTTCCGAACGCCTATCGTCCATACTTTCGTTCACAGAGTATTGTGTCCGCGGTGATGTTGATGCATATGTACGTTGTGATGTATCGTTGTTACTAAATTCTGCATAAGATCTTCTTTCATCGTAGTCCCCATTGTGTCTCGATATCGCAGGGCGCTCATCATATTCCTGAAAATAATCAGAGTATAAGAGCATTTTGCGACTCTGCTACATATTCAGATTTATATTTAATTTTGATTCCATTTAAGTAAATCATTGTTCTGTTAAAATTACGAACTAAACAGTTTCTTATAACTATTTTAATATATTTGAACCTAGGACTAAATAAGTGCGCTTCAAATCATGATAACACTAACTAGTAAATCGTAAGGAAATACGTAAAAATCCAACTAATGAACATAAATACTATCAAGACAAGACTATAAACAAATTATGCACTATACTGCACAGACGTTGTGCAATCTATGAAATGTACCTTAATCATTTCAATAGTATTAGAGGCCACGTTTTCACTGACGCTGCGTGAATCTGTGCGTGCAGTGTCATCTTTGTTTTGATTCTTTGTTTGTCCATTCTGTAGCTGTCAGTATACGATAGCAAATATAAGGAGGAATCATATATAATCATGCTTAAATATAAACTTAAATACTTTGTTTGGTAATATTACTAACAATACGAACGATAGAAAATTGTGAATCTTTAACACAAGACTTAAAAACGATTAAAAAACCATAGATTTAAACTGTTCAATCTTTTATTACAATTCGTCATACATGCAAAATGAACGTATAATTATATTTAATTTAATTACAG
>NW_017176739.1:209251-217652 GCF_001652005.2 Ceratina calcarata | reverse complement strand
GTTATAATTAATTTTAATTATGTATTGCAATTTCAAATGGTATGTATGATATGAATACATTGTTTGTCTAATCAGACTGTGTATTCGTATCACGTCATATTCATTTTTCTCTGAGAACATTCAAATGTATTACAATGAATTCAAAATGTGTGGGTAGAACAACTTCAGAAGTTGTAGGTTGTAGCCAATGATCTTGAGGTTTATATAAACCTGTCCATAGTAGGAGTACATTAGGGTGTCTGCAATATTAAAAGTTATGAACAACTGAGGTCATTCCTATAAATGATACGACTCCTACAAATTAAATCTTAAAAGATTACAATACCTATGTTCAAGCAACATTTCTATACATACACATGCAACATACACATACATATTAAATAATATGGATTAATTACCTTAATGACAATACTTCAACATTTTTCATCTTCCTTAAAATGCTTACATCAGTTAATTCTGTTCCCCTATATACACGTCATTAATAGTTAGTATATTTAATTCTTAAAATTCTTATGTCAACTCTAGATTATTTTATATGACATTCAANTTTAACATTTTTATAATTAAAATTTATTGTAATTGAAACATATTTATATAAATATAAAAGTAAGGTAAAGATGAAGTGAATTCACAAAATCTATTACTTGAGTGCATACAACACGAATGCAGTTCATTTAGAATGAAGAGAATTTATGTTAAATGGAATAAAAAAAATTAGATGCAAATAATTTCCCACGAAAAGTAAAATAGAATGACAGTTCTGTAATGTAAAACAGGAACTACGTTGAAGATTAAATCAATCACAGAAAAGAATTGTTCACTGACAGAACAGGTGTCCTTACGAAGGATACAATATTTATGAATACGTACCAACAATTCAGCTTCTTTACAGCAGAGAAATCAGATATTCGTGTCCGAGCCACGACCATTTCTTCTGTCAACTTCACCATAATGAAATTTGTAATCCTTGCACATAAATGTAATCGAGAAACAAAATGGTAATACGAAAAGGTTCTGCAGATATTATAAATAATTACGAGAATAATGTAAATTAAACCATCACGACGAATTTCTCAACTGTAAATCAAAGACGCAACCAAAACCCATCGCCATGATGGTGTTTCGTCGACTGGCTGGATTGTTGGAGTTGGAGTTGGAAAATGTGGTGGTCGTTGTACTTGTGCTCACGTATATATGTACAGGGTACACTGGGGCTCAAAGATTTTTCAGACATAGTCACATAATAATTATGCAAATCACGAGACGTGCAGTTAATTTATCCCTAGTCGCTTTTATAACTTGCTAGGGAAATAGTTTCAATTTTACCGTTGCAGTCCTCTATCTCTTCTTTTTATTACAGTTTGAGAGTTTCGTAGAATCGGAGACGCATTCCGCATTCGTAAAGTTCGTAAATGGAAAACCGTTGATATACTATGTTGATATAACACACGTAAAAAGATATACGAAACCGCAAATAGAAAGATTTGATGATCATTTGTATACTATAACACGTGTACTATAGTGTACTTTATTACTTCTGATATAAACCATGCAAAAAGTTGGAAAGTTGAATTCCTCGATTGATATCATACCATTACAAGGATCTGTCGACGATTATAAGTCGAAACCGATGAATAACAAGCACAGAATTGATTCTTCTCCAAGATATTTGCGAGATCAACTATTAGTTTCACGTGTACAAACGGTAATTTATTCTTCTTATAACGTTCTAAGCTCTTCGTAATTGAAAATTTAAATGAACTGGTATAAATTGGCCGGTAAACTTATATATCAGTTTACATTTTGCATGTACCATACCAGCTTGTAAGAAGTGTGACACAAATTTTCATAAGCCACGCAGAAAATTATAGATATGATTTATAGTGATAATAAATATATTTATCTGTTTAGTACATGCATGAAAATGAAAGTAAAGTCTATATTGATGTTAATGAAATGGCAGATGCCTTGCAAAAAAAATATAGAGATTATCGTACAAAAAAAAGAGGTCCCTTCAGAGCACTAGTACGAAAAGCATATGATGAACTTACAGAAATGTTTGCCAAGAAATATTATTCTCGTGAATGGACTAACTTCGACGATGAAGATGATGAAGAAGAAGTAGATGTCGAGGTATTTATATTTATCTAGAACATTCCATGCGCATATTAAGGAATATTAAGAGAACTGCCTGTCATTTTAGTCAGATCCTCAAAACAGTATGTTGGACGGGATGTTGTTAAAAATGTACAAAAATTCTCAGAACAAACAAAATGGAAATTCAAGTGATAAAGAACTTATAGACATAAGTAGTGATGATGATGTAAGCAAAGTTGACATGAATTCTACGAAAACAAACGAACAGGAATATCTAGAAAAGAATGTACAACAAAAACCAGGCCCATCTTCAAGTTCAGAGAAACTTATACCTAACGTTAAAGAAGCTGAAAAACTGAAATTGGTAAATCTTAATCACTATTTTTATAAATATGATGTTTTAACATTAACTCGATGTGAAAAAATATCACTTAATTTAATTCCTATAGCCATTGAAAGAAGTACAAAAAAGTACAAACAGTTCAGCAGTTGCAGTGTCAGTAATAGAACGAACCACTAAAAAACGACAACGTGAAAAGGATGATGTTAATCAATATATGTTCATGAAAAAAGCCAAAGGAATACCGATTTCTGAACCCAGAGTCACATTTGCAGATATAGGAGGAAACGATAAAGTCCTGAAAACTGTATGTAAATTACTTGCACATATGAAGCATCCAGAGATTTTTAAACAACTTGGTATATCACCTCCAAGAGGATTTTTACTTCATGGACCGCCTGGTTGCGGGAAAACTTTGTTAGCACATGCCATTGCAGGAGTAAGATATTGCTTAATTTGATAAGTAGATCAACTTATGAATTGTTCCATGAACTATCTTATACCTTTTAAAATCAGGAACTGGGATTACCACTACTGAAAGTAGCAGCACCTGAATTGGTGGCGGGTGTGTCAGGTGAAAGTGAAGCACGAGTCAGAGAATTATTTGAACAGGCACTTGCAATTGCTCCGTGTGTCATTTTCTTGGATGAAATTGATGCTGTAGCACCGCATAGGGCTACAGCTCAGCGAGAAATGGAAAGAAGAATCGTTGCACAATTATTGTCATGCTTAGACGGTACTTTATTTGTTTTTCATTAATGACTAAATCGTTGTCGTTGGAATTTATTTTTAAACGAGACATAATATTTCATTAAACAGATTTGAGTTTGAAAGAGAATGGCAGTAGAGTGTTAGTACTAGGAGCAACAAATCGGCCTGACTCGTTAGATCCAGCATTGAGGAGAGCTGGCCGATTTGATCATGAGGTATGCTTGGGAATACCAGATCGAGAAGCGAGAACTAAAATTTTGGCAGTTCATACTGAAAAAGTAGCTCTCGCACCGAATGTCAGTTTATCCACGATAGCTTCACTTACACCAGGTTTCGTTGGTGCTGACCTAGTTGCCTTAATTAGAGAAGCTGCTATGGCAGCTGTGGACAGGTAATTGGTTAAACATTTAGTTCATCAAATATATGAAAAGGATAATGTGTATCATTTAATATTATTGACCATTAGAATACTCGAAGATCTAAAATCAATCTCAGACAATAAATCACCGGAAATAACAGAAATTATTAGTGATGACGCAAAAGATGAAGAAAGTTTTGAGAACTCCGGTAACTTAATCGAGGAAGTAAAGATAGAGGACGCATCTACCTCAGATCAAAATAATGTTCCTAAATTAGAGAAAGCAAACAATCCAGGAAGCCCACAGGCGGTACAAGAAATGGATATAATACAAGAGAATGCAAAATCACCTGGCCTGACAGGATTACTTACTTGGTTACGTAATGATCCACCGCTTCCTTCCGAGCGGCTGTCAAATTTATGTATCGAACACAGCGACTTTGAAACCGCTCTTCGTATCGTGCAGCCATCGGCCAAAAGGGAGGGCTTTGTAACCGTTCCTGATGTAACATGGGATGATATTGGTTCATTGCGAGATATTAGAGAAGAATTGCAAATGGCTATACTGGTAAGTATATATGAAAAGATAATAGAGATCAAATATTTGGTTCTGAAATCACTATTCTGTGACAATTGTCTTCTTCTTTCATTGTTCTAGGCTCCTGTTCGACATTCCGAACAATTTGCAGCATTAGGGTTAACAACACCTACTGGCGTTTTATTATGTGGTCCACCCGGTTGTGGAAAAACATTATTAGCCAAAGCTATTGCGAACGAAGCTGGTATTAACTTTATCTCTGTTAAAGGACCCGAACTTCTAAATATGGTAATGAATTACGTAATGGAATCAGAATTAGTAAGAGATCAATTACTGAGCATCTTATTCTTTTATTCTAGTACGTGGGTGAAAGCGAAAAAGCTGTTCGGCAATGTTTTATCAGAGCTAGAAATTCTGCTCCATGCGTTATATTTTTTGACGAATTGGATGCACTATGTCCAAGAAGGTCAGAAGGTGATAATTCTGCTACTTCCCGCGTTGTAAATCAAATGCTCACCGAAATGGACGGAGTTGAAGGCCGACAGGGAGTATTTCTAATGGCCGCGAGTAATCGTCCTGACATCATTGATTCAGCAGTATTAAGACCAGGAAGATTAGATAAAATTTTATATATTGATCTGCCCACACCAGCAGACCGTGTTGATATTTTGAGGGCATTGACCAAGGTATTTATAAATAATTACAAGAGAGCAATTTTAAAAAGATCATTTTATATAACTCGCACTTGCAGAATGCAACCAAACTGGCTGCGGATGTAAATCTCGAAGAAATAGGGTATAACAGCAAATGTGATGGTTACACCGGTGCCGATTTGGCAGCTTTAATCAGAGAAGCTGGAATCGAAGCATTGAGGGAATTTATGAATATGCAATACACTGGGCAACCAGAAATCTCGATGCGACATTTCTTAGCAGTGTTTGATAAAATAAGGCCGTCCGTCCACGAGAAGGTAAATATCTTTAATATCCAACGGACATAGACCAAATAATTGATGGTAATAAATTTGTAGGATATTAAACATTATGAGAAGTTGAAAAAAATATATTCGATCAGAAAGAAATCTGATGATACTGATATGGAAACTCCAGTAGACACGCCTATAGTAGATGTAGTCATGGAATCTATGGAGACGTGAAATAAGACAAGAATCGAATACACAAAAATGTAAAAAATCATTTCCATTGCAAAGTACTTTGAAACAATGACAAGTATTCATATTGAAGTATATATATTACGCCTTAATTTTATTTTTATAGTTCAGGTATCTTGATATTAATCTTTTCAATTATAAACAACGTAACATTAGAAATTTTTGTTTGATTTTTAGAGCAAAAGCCAGTGTCTATATTGTTCTGACTATCTATTGCAATATCATGGAATACAATATAAACGTTGTATTGGTGATGTTTGTATAAATATGTATTTAAGTAAATTTATATGATCAGAAATAAAAGAATCTATGTTTAATATATTTTTTTTACTGATTTAAATAAGATTCATTAGCTTAAAAAGAAGTTTCAAAAAGTGTTTGTTTAGTTATACCTGAGAATCTTTCGTTCACAATTATGTGAAATATTACTTTTTCTTAATGGATATATTTATTATTTTAATTTTATTACAACTATACATATATTTAATTTTTATTTATCTGCAGAAAGGACAGTGATCTAAATTCTACGTACAAATTGGTAGAAAATTTTATTTATAAACGCTTTATTCATAATAAAATTCTTAATATGTATACATTTTCTTATTCTATTCCTTTGTTCTAAATTATGATTTATTTGTATGGAATTCATTCTCCAGTTATTTCCCAATCCGAATTAATATATTAATTTGTGATAATTAAATATATTATAATATATCCTACTTGGAATATAAAGTTTCAACAGTTAATCACATAAATATTGTATTTTAGAAGATATCAGTCATCAGACGATTTTAATACAAATCCGAAGAAAATACATGATCTACTATCAAAACATGTAGGCATTAATTTTATATATTTAGTATGAGATACATAACATTAAAAATGTGAGCAAATATCTAAGACAGTATTTATATTTATTTCCCAAACATGGTTTGTTTCATAATTGTGAGAGTAAGTTCAATTATAAAACGATGAGTTCATTGCATAGTTCTTGCTATGAAATGCAGCTGCATTGTTAAATGATATAAAACCTATTAATTTATATGCAATAGTATTATTGTATATTATGTGGTTCTGTCGTACGATTTTGCACCACCCAAGAATGATTCAAGACATCTTCTAGAGGTAATCTATGAACTGGATCAACTACTAACAACTACAAAACAAAAATGAGAAAATTAGTATCATCTTACTTTGTAATTTGAAAGTGTAACACTCACCTTAGATATTAAATCTCTAGCACCTTCGCTAACATACTCTGGAAATCTGTAGCGAGCCTTTTTGATTTTCATGTATGTCTCATCATAAGTTTTAGCCAAAAATGGGGGAGTCCCAACTAAACATTCATAACAGAAAACACCGAGTCCCCATAAGTCTACAGTATGATCGTGCGTCTTTCCAGCAACCATTTCTGGTGGCAAATAATCTAGTGTGCCACATAAAGTATTCCTTCTCGAAGAAGGGGCATGGACAGACCAACCAAAATCTGCCATTTTCAATTCACCCTTCATTCCAAGTAATAAATTTTCAGGCTTGATATCACGATGTATCACCTTTTTACTATGACAATACTTCAGAGCATCTGCTAGTTGTGATACATATGTTGCTGTTCTAACATCATCAAAACGCTTATTTGGTTGAGCATTTAATTCCTTGAATAATTCTCCATTCGGAGCATATTCCAGAATTAAATATACCCTTTTGTCATCATGGAAGTAGCCATACATTTTCAAAATGTTTGGATGTCTATATAGAAAATAAAATGTTAAATAAATGGACTTTAATACGTTATATATATTGAGTAAAATGATGACTTAATTAATATTTATTTATTACCTCAAGTGTGTTTGGATTTCTATTTCCCTTCTAACTTGATGTTCCACATCAGCCTTTTGTATTTGAGCTTTAAATAGCACTTTCATGGCAATAATGAATCTTGACTTCTTTTCTCTAGCTAGGTAAACATTTCCAAATTTTCCTTTACCCAAAGGGCGTCCAATATCGAAATCTGTTAACACCCATTTTTTGTCACTTTGATTTTTACTCTTAGTATTGGTTCTTTCTTCATTTTTCATAGTCTCTAATTTATAATCATTTATATTTTCTTTTTCATTTGTTGAAGCAATCTTATTCTGTGTAGATTCTGTTGTTTTAGATGACAGAGGTAATTTGGGTGGTGGCATCAATTCTGTAGACTTTTTGGAACTGCATTCATTGCTTTGCTGAATATCTGTTACACAGTTATTCCACTGATTTCTTGTAGTCTTTACACTTCCTGAATTCTTAGGTATATTTTCACTCAATATAGGATTAACTTTTGATATTTTTAATTGCTTGAGATTATTTTCCATTTGCGAGACCGTTTTCCGTGTTTGATCATTTGCAGTCGCTTGATTCTTCAGCATTGCTGAAATATTATCTGTAATTGGAAATTATGTTATTACTTGTACGTTAAATATTTTTCAATCAAAATTTAACTACGTAAGAAGCTTCAAATACTCTATTATTGCATACATTTCTGAATGGGACTCTGAAGGGACGAAGGAACTCTTCAATCTACACTTTAGAGACACCTTATTGAAACAAATGTCGTGCTTTTCAATAATAGAAGTAACGTACTGCTTTTAAATAATTTTAGCCTATCAGATGAATAACAATATTTACAATACTAACAAACATTTACGTTACAAAGTATTGAAATTACTAACAAAGACGTTGTTCTCGTCAGCCTCACAACTTTCAAAATAACGAATTCGCTTCCTTTCTTTTGATAGGTCAAGTTTTCAAAGACGGCCAACTTCATGGTAAGTTTCAAACTTGACTGAATGCGCCCTCTAACCTAACTTTACATCTACATTAAAAATTTTTAATTTCAAATGTTTTTTATTAATATTTACTACATTCTAGAACATCAGCAGTATATTTTTGTATATAAATGACAAATGTAAATTCTACTAAATACATAAGGAATTTAATCACAAAATTCTTTATAAAAGAATAATACAGGAAGTATTTATTCATTTATTTAATAGATAAGTAGTGTGTTTATTATAGTTTCTTTACAAATATCTGTAAACAGGATTACAAAGATGAAACTTATATTATAGAACGCATAGAAAAATATTTTATACAAAACAAAATTGATACATTTTACATGAACTCAAAATGAAATCAAAGTTACACAGT
>NW_017176739.1:197401-208748 GCF_001652005.2 Ceratina calcarata | reverse complement strand
TAAATCTCGTTCTCCTTTGTATTGTTCATCCAAGAAATCTCCTGTAAGCCAGTCCACCAACTGAAATTGAAACGATAAATTAAATTAAACGATTAAATAGAAATGATATGAATCTAAAGCAATAAGTACAAACTACTTTAAACGTATTATTTACATGATAATCATTGAACTTGCTGCCACCGCCTGGTTTTTCACATTTTCTATTAATACTGTGAAGTCTTTGTGTAATCTGAGCCTCCAAGTCAAGTGCCTCTGTAAGTGCTTCTAATCCATTCTGCCATTGTTCTTTCAATGGTTTCTGAAAGTAACGTTATTACATTTTCAATATGATATAATATGAAATTTGCAATAAGAACAAAAAAACATTAGGTATACGTACCAAGGGGAAATCCAGAAGTGGTCTATTGCTTGTTAACTGACCACGCATTAATAGATATTCAATGATTTTAATTGCATGTTGTCTTTCTTCACTAGCTGAATCAAAAAAGAAGTTGCTGAATCCAGGACGATTAACGGTGTCACGAGCAAAGTGAGCACCCTAAAAATAAGCATTATATACAAATATAACACATCTACAAAACGTATATAATGGGATAATGAGATTATATGCAATTACCATTGCTAGATAAGTCATAGCAGCTTCAGTTTCATTCTTTAATTGTGATTCCAAAATCACGGTACAATCATTAACCATATCCAACCATTTTGGTGGTACTTTCCCACCTGCATGGGTACCTAAAAATGATTTTAAAATGAGAATCGGCAATAATAGAAAATATATCATATAATATATAAATCATTAATATAGTTAAGAATAAGAATAACGAAAGGAAAATGTAGCCTCTGCAATGATAAAACGGAAGTCAGTGACATAAAGTAGTTACGATTAAATTATCAACTTTTCTTAGAACAATGTACTGTACATGTTGAACGTGGACTTTAGAATTTGCAGTAATCAATACGCTTATATCGTCACGTAAAGCTTATCATCACATGTTATCATTGTGCAAACAAGATTGTCAGTAACAATCACCAGTTAACAGTCTTTAATCATAAGAGTTCTCGCAAAGTACTCTCTGTTTGTCAGAGTATTCACAAATTTAAAACAAAATCAATTGTAAGTATCGATATGCATACTTAAAATAAATTCTCGATAAGAAAGATAAGTATAATTCTAACATTATAATTGTAAGAATGTTATTATTAATCTTATATTAACAACAGAAAATGTGAAATTCCTTATTATTTTATTCATTTATGCAATGCGACGTAATTTTATTTTGCAGTGGTATAATATTAACCGAAGGCTAATAACGATGTGCGTCTAGAATCTTATCTTTGTACATGCGTACAATGAGATAATTTCTAATTAGGTCATAAAAATATTAAAAATGGAATCACGTTGCATAAAACGAATAACTTGCATGTAGTTAAGAATGACGGCGAAGCGTTTAGAATAAATGTTACAACATACGAAATAACAAAAGAGTACGATGAAAGATAACCAGTAGAATAAGAGCTGATATAAAAAAATGAATTGCATCATACGGTTAGTCATTTGCACAATATCTAGGATGCTGACCAATTTTTGATAACGTCTATAAATGTAAATGAGACAAAGGAAAATACGAAATTGCACAAGCTATGACTAATACGATGTTCAAAGTATCTGTAGCAACAAGAATTGTTAGAATTTAGAACGGACAACATACGTATAAATTTATTCTCCTAATTGGAAATAAAAAGAGGAACGCAGACGTACTAAAAATTTACTTCACGATGTTACAGAAATTTTATAACACAAAAATTACCATTCCATCGTGATGAAGCAACATGGAAATGAATAACGTTTACAACTACAGGTTACTAACATTTGTCATTAAGGTCATTTAGATTTTAACAGTATTTCCATTCCGTTCCAAAACATAATTTAACATTGTAAAGAGAATTTAGAAGTAAAAGAAAATGTTTACTATCTCGTAATTACGCCTGAATTGACAAATTGTTTACGAACATTATGCGCGTTGCCTTATACGAATCTATATACATAATTAAATACTAATATGTATTAATAGCACTGAATGTACATTGCGTTCATAGATTTATTGTCTTCAAAAGAATAAATATAAAATTGTCTACTTAGAATCCATTAAAAAATATCGATCTTATAAATAGAAACAATAGGGGACAATGGAGTCTGTTGAGGAATACGTAGTTAACCTAAATCGACATTGTGATGATTAACAAACATTCAGAGCAATATTAAACATAGTAAAATAAATAACTGACTTACATTGGACTTTCTCGAGCTTATATACCCCGACCGATCCGTTGATGCAGACGAAAGCGATGAGGAAAACGTAAAGCACCTTCATTTTGAATTATTTTCGATAGACAGAGGATACTTGCTATTTGTCTGTTTCGGTAGCAACCTTTATATGCACTGATATAGAAGGCTGCCTTTAGCGAAGCTACTTAGATAAGGAGATGTGCGTACGTTAACTAAACACGATGTGCGGCCATCGATCATTGAATAAGTAATTGACCAACAAATGCGTTGTACTATTCGTATCCACTTGATTCGTACTTTAATCAACGAGGAATATCTGGAATTTTCCGTTCCCTTTCTATCACGCATGCGCTATCCCTATCAGCTGACTATGATTGTGTGAAAACTACCAACGAACTCGGTTGTTCGTTGTTCGGTACTCATTGTTGGAAGACCGTCGAAGCGAGAGTATTCACGTCTCTTCCTCTCAAACGAGTACGTTGTATTAGTTAGGTATGTAGTACGCGAGTACTTTAACTTTGTGTCGCTATAATATATACTTACTTATAAATATCGTATAAAATTAACACTGTTACGAAGATCATATATTTTTTTCTGTTCCATTTTTTCATTTGATACGCGATATAACTGCGCATTTTATCATCGTTAGCGGGATTGCCCAGTAATTGATATCAGTAGTAATATCATATTTTCTTTTTACAAAGACATGTGACGCAATAGTAAAGATTATGTTCGAATCTTCAAGTTACGTTATATCAGTAATTTAACTTAATCTATCGTATGTGTACTCCTTTTACTATCGTTATACAAGATTCATTCATTCACTGCATTGCGATGTAATCGTATAAGCCCGAAGTTATCTCTGTAAACTGTTTAAGCTAATTTACTTAGTATTAGTATTAATAGCTAATTTACATATATGTATATAGTACATTGAAATGATTTATTAGTTACAGGAAACATGTTCTTCTCTGGGCTGTTACTTACTCTTCTGGCAGTTGCCTCTGCCAGTGAAGTGTGCTATACCGATGTACACGCTAGTTGCAATTCCAATGCTAATCCAGATAGTAAAAAAAATGAATTTACATTCTTTTATTTAAAATAATACATAGAATTAGTATTTAAAATGTATTTTCATTCTTAGGTCAGACTTTAGTGCAAAACTGTAATGCCAAATATGGGGCTATTGATAATCTTCTAGTTGATCTCCAAGGATATGCAAATGCTTATATTGATTCCAGTTTTGAGTTCTTATTATACTCCAGCTATTTTGGGAATTATGAAAATCAACGTGAAGGATTTAAGAAGCTATATCGTAAATTTTCTGATGAAATGTGGGAGGATGCAATTGATATAATCAAATTTATTACAAAACGAGGTGGACAAATGAATTTCAATCAGTTCCCAGAGTTCAAACTTCCGGTATGTTCATTTATATGCCCCATATTTCGTAATTTGTGTAAAAATGATTAACTAATTTTATGGCATCTCTTTTTAGCATAATAAGAGTAGAGTTATTGAATTCGTCGAAATTGAAAGCTTAGCTAAAGCTCTTGATATTCAGAAGCAATTCGCGAAAGAAGCAATACGTATACATTCAAGGGCACAGCCTCATACCAACCATGATGCTTCCATTACTCACTATATCGAAGAGAAATTCTTAGGATCGTTAACAGAACGCATACGAAACTTGGCAGGCTTTATAAGTGATTTGAAATATTTGTTAGCTGAACATGATCCACATATGTCTCTGTTCTTGTTCGATGAATATCTCCAGAAGACTTTATAATTTCATTAAAACCGAAGTCGAACAAACATAAATCATTATTTTTTTTACATTCTTTAGTCCGAACGCTCGATATCAGTGCATCAGGATGTTCTGCGTAACAAAATGTACTTTCCTTTATCCCTATTTAGTTAAGCAAAAATATAATTTACAATTGTTATGCATATCTGATAAATTATATATTATGGTTTTTATATACATCNTATACTATTTCTGTGTAGTTGTTATGTACATATATAAAATGGTGTCTAATAAATATATTTGTATTTATTTTCCATATGCGTACACTTTTCATACAGCGTTAGAACATTTTATCCTCTCAATCACATGTAAGTAAAAATAAACGTAATCAATCGGTGTCGTAATATGTTTAAGTAAATGTTTATAAAATTAAGGCACATTAGCTGGATGTCGGCCCAACTATAACATACTTTTATGCGAAAGACTCGATTAGAATAAATTAAAATTGACATATTAAGGAAGCAAAATACAAATTCATTATAATGATAATAAGTAATGCATATAATAAAGTGTATAAAAAATCATATCAAACAGTTGCACAGTTTTGGAAGAGTTAGCTTATAATAATATTATTTCTCACTATACATGTATAACAATACAATTAAGAATAGCTATAGAAAAGATTTAATTTCAAAAAATGGGCATGATCAATGAAAAATAATATTGTCATGTAATGTTTAGTAAAAATCTTATGTTAGTCTATTTAACAGTCCTCGATTTTTCGATTCTAGTGGAAAATATGTAATTCTATGATGCATTATTTAAGTCTATTTAAATTTCATTTCATGTAGCGTGAAGTCTAAAATTTTATTTGAGAAGTAGTGATTTCTATTACTTATTAATCAGCCTCTCAATATATTTTTATGTATCACGATTTTAAAACTATTTTTCATTACAGTAATAAATAAATAGCACTAATTGTATGAAAATATTATTGCAATTGTGCATATTAAAATATTCAGAATATATCATAGCTTGAAAAATTGTTCGTTGCATCTGTTTATTCTTTTAACTAAAGGCACACCTTGACATGTAAACGCTTGATATATTATTTTTCATAAAAAGTTTTATTCTATGCTAAATCACATTGATATTTTTTTAACACTTATTCTAGTTTGATGCAATTGATTTATGAAATTTTTAAAGTAAAAAAAAGGATGTTCCGAAGATTTGATTGAAATCCTCCTACATAATAAATATCTCTGTCATATGTCACTTCTTTAAAGATATTGCATTTTTTAACTCTGTTTAACATCCATTTTTTTCAATACTGTAACAATTATTATTTTTCTCCCATTATATACATAACAATAACGTTCCTAGACTATCTAATGTGCAAGATAAAATTATATTCTCCCGTATAATCACTGATTTGAGTTCGACGATTTGAGTTCTCGTAAATAGCCAGTCTTTTCTAATAATGTTTTAACTTGTTTCAAATTCTAATTAAAATATTTCATGCAGTATTATTCATATTAAATAATCTGAAATAATAAAAGTTACGCACTGCTATAATACATACTGCAAAAAGTATATAATAATTACTTTGTGAAGTAAAATTTTTACCTTTGTCTAATCCTGATATGCAAGTGACTTGCAGTTAACATAGAGTTTGGGATAGTTTCTATAGATTATGAATTTGTCTGTAAATCAATAATTAACATAGAAAACATAATTCAGGTAAAATATTTAAACTGCAGTATCGGAAATTTCATACTCACTCCTGAGGGCGTAATTCGAAGATGTATCAACAAGGATGCGAGTTCAAGATCCTCGCTGTAATTGTTTTGCAATGGGATGCTTCTATATCCCGATCGTAAGCATCGAACCTGAGTATAACATTAATGAAAGAAATAATAATACTCAGTTAATTATTTGATAATTACTTATACGTACGGCATATGTAGCTTGCCCAATAAAATTACTGTCACCAAACATATCTTCATCTTGAACGACGAATCGTATGAATGCGAAGTACGGATTAAAAACCTCGAACTCACAAGATTCATTCCACATAGGATTATACCCATTGTCAGCTATAATTTTAATACCATTAGTTTGTACGTATTAAAATGCGTAACTACATAGTTTCGAGGTAATTCTATCTTACTTATAGTTCTCGTTGTCAGTTTTGAACCAGAATCGAAATCCGCTCCTATTATTTCAATTTCGACGAAAGGGCTAGCTATACCTCTTCCTGATCTGATTAAATGTCTCGCTCCAATTACTTTTAATGAAAATTTAAGCGATTCTACCCCGTGTAAACAATCTTTATCATAAGGATTGAATTCATCCCTGAACATAAACTCAGGTTTTAAAATGTAACCGCAATTTCCATTTTCTCTAAATTTTGCCTGATTAAGTTGCATTGACTTGTCGCCAGTTTGATAGTTCAGTGCTACCATTTGACATCCCGCGTTCCACATAGGCACAGGATTATAATTTGATGAGTCGATACGTTGTCCTTTTGGATATACTCTACTAAATTGTACCTAAACAATTACAGTCATGATCATGCTTGTTTTCGAAATTGAAGATAAAACTTGTCATAAGTTTTTGATATTTTACCTGATGATATTTCACGAAAAATTTGTTTTCTTGTTGACACATAAGCTTCTCAGCTTTCGTTTCAGGAAAGCTACTCATTTCATTAAATATGAAACCTTTAGTTTTTATTCTCTCTAAATTAAATGCAACTGACCTACAATAAACTATTAGATTCGACATTTCTTTAGCTATTCGCCATGCCCGTTCCATTTCTTTATGTTGATTTTCCTGAGATAAAATAACAACGCTGACTTACTAATGCTGTTAGCCACGTTTTTTAGTAGTGACAAATTATATGCTTACCCTGACACTAGCATTTTGAGCAGTTTCTTTAATGCTAGCCATCCATTCTAGCGCTGTTTCTTTGGAAGATGTTGCTACTTCGAACACCGAGCACATGCTAGGATTTTGTATTCTCAGTATCCATTCTAATCCAGGCTTTCCACCTACCCTTAATTCGGCAACAGCGCCCATAATGTCCAAAGAACCTTTTTGTAGACTACCGAACATCATAGAATCTGTCGACTGGATAACAAAAATAGAAGAATGTATGTTGCGTGTTATTGGTAACATTTAAAGCAGAAGAGTCTTATAAAAGACGTACATCTCCTTGATTATCCTGTGGCTCTATTTCCTCTACATAATTCGCAGGAAACCAATGCTGTTTTTTACCCCCATAATCCCCACGCCACCATCCACCACTTTGCCGATGTACATTTGTTATTATAGCATGCTTTACTAACGTTAATTCGTCCTCTCTCCTTGCTTTGTAATCGTATATAGCTTTTACAGTTACCTGAAATGCGAATTGCGTGTCTTATCTATCTGTAAATACAATTTATTCACTTACAATACTTACTTTTGATGTGAAGCTTGAAGGGTCCATATAGCCGGGGATGCCATACACAGATCCGTCGTCTACATCCTGGGTATGATTAAATAATAATAATAATATCTGAATAAATAATATATATATGATATGACAAAAGTTTTACGTACCAACTCCATACTTTTCATGACATCCTTATTTACGGGATGGCTCAGTTTAATTTTTTTATATAACGGATGTCTTTCGTAATAATTAACTAATTCAACCAAACTTTCAAACTGTACAGTACCAATAGTATACAAACGGCCTTCTAGTTTAATCCTGCAATGTTTAATTTTTCTCTCTGCCCTGGATAAAGCAGAAATACAGGAACGATTAAAATACCACTGAGAAATAAGAATCTAACATCAGTAATAATAATTATATTACCTAAAAGATATGGCATAAGAATTGTTTTCTTTCTCACTCGGTCTTACTAAAAATGCGCCATCCGTAGGAATGCATTTTAACATTTCTTCGGCTAAAGTTCTTGTGCACTCGGCATGCCACCATTCTTTCTCTTCATGTTTATTTGGTTGTGGAACTGGCTCTTGAAGCGTGATTAAAAACTCCTATTAATATCACAAGGTGTGTTAATCAAAACACTTTGAAATAATGATTAAACGTAATTAAAAATGTCAACTACTCATACTTGACTTCTTAAAGGATGAGTGCGATAATGCGTAATTAAACTGTATAGACTGTCAAAGCAGTTTGTGTCAATAAGATAATATTGCGTCTGTCCCATTTCTTGTTTCAGCTTAATGCGGCAATGATTCACCTTCCCTTTGCGCCAAAAGGAGAGGCAGTAATCACCTACGAATGTAACACATTGTCTAACTAAAAATGTGCCATCTCCAAGATGCGAATAGCGTCGTAACAGTTCTTCCGCTTCTTCTCTGCCCCTTGCTAGTTTCCCATGAAACCATTTTTCTCCAAAATGTAACTCATCATTTGGTATACCCTACAGTACAATCGAAAGGAAGATTAAATATTTCGATTAATATTTAATCATACCACGGATACATACATCAGTCGGCCGACGAACTATACTTTCTTCGTCGTCATCATGTTCAGTTTCCTGAGTTCTGGAGAATGTATCTGTGTAGAACAGCTTTTGTTGCGTTAATACAAAAAAATGTGGATTCCATTCTCTATCAACAGGATCCTCAAGATAGAGAATGCCATTTTTGACCGTATTTCTAAGATCCATCTCAGGTCGATTTTCATCATTTCGAATAAGAAATGACGACTCATCAACGCCATCGGGTAACTTCTTATGTTTTAATATAATTTTTCTTCTGAGTTCATGTGGTGAGGGTAAACAAGTTTCATTTTTATCTACGGGTTGGACCAGCAGCATATCACCAAACACTTCTTGCATTGTAATAGCCATTTTGCGTTGCTGAGGTAGCGTACAATTATCTTCAATAGATAAAATAACTGGGTAACTGTAAAAAATGTACATATATATATAAATTTAATAAATTATAAATTGAATAAACATTGAACTTAATTGTACTTACTCAGATGTGGCAAAAGCGTGTTCTTTAATAGTTTTAATAACGTCCAGAAACTTGATCTTTGTGGTAAGGGTGTGCCCATGGAAAATAAATGGCATTCCGTCTGGTCCATCCCAGCAATCAAGTTCTATACATCTACATCCAGTTCTCAATGCGCGAACATATGCTTGACAACTGCTTTCACTGCTAATCTGATCTCCCATTAGATACCTGTAAGAATATTTTATTTAATTATGTTATGTAGGTACAATATGTATCATTATTAAAAAAATATATTTACGTATTGTGCGATGAAGCTATCCAATAATACGCGAGCGGTTTGGTCATATCCTGATAAATTCGAGAATATTTGGAATCCCAGACAGAGTTTTGTTTCGAAAATAAAAAGTCGATAAATTCCGAAAAGGTAAAATGCGGTTCTTGCACATCTCTTTGAGGATCTTGCAAATAATCCCTAATGAAGCAAGATACTTCAACTTCATTATTGCCTAAGGAATCTTGTTGTTCAGTTATTAAAAACTTCTGAAATTCTTGTACGGTAAAAATCTGTCCAGTTTTAGAATAAGTAAGTAATTTATTCCAATCTGTGAGATTCTATAAAAATAAATGAATAGTATATAATACAAGATGTACAGATGACAATAACAGAGCTTGCATTAAGGACTTACACTTTGATCGAACATAAGTTTGTGATAGAGCGCAACAAAATCGTCGAAACCGAGTTCATTTCTGTTTCTTGTATCTATTTCTTGAAAGATTTCCCTAAGTTTATTGGTTGCTACTTTACAATTAATTCTAGGTAAAAATGCTTTTATATCTTTTAAAGTTACTCTGTAAAATAAGAGACATCGAATTAAATATTTTCAAAGGAATACAAAATCATGACTACAATATCGATTGTTACGTTTCTCTTGAATTCTCCATTGCGTAAAATTCTTTCCTCAGCCATCTTTCAACTTGCAGAGGATAAGGAGCCTTTACAGTATCGTGAACCAAACGACGTAATCCTTTCACCCAAAGTTCACATTCTTTCTCACTGAGAGCTGAAATCAAGACAAATAAGTAGACGACTATCAAAATGAAGTTTGTAAAGAATGAAAAGACAAAAATATATTTACCAGAAATTGAAAGAGTTTTAAGGCGAAACTCAGAACCATAATATACGACAAAACACCTAAGGTTTTCTATCCTCTTTGCATCTTCTGGCCATTTCTCAAAATCCTTAGAATGCTTCCCTACCTTTATTTCTTTGATCTCTCTTATCTCAACTAAAATTACAAAGCATAAAATTTTGTTTAATACTTAGATAGGGGTAATTCATGTGTGATTGAACACAATACATTATAACATTTTTTAATTTGTATATTATACATATACCACGCGCGAGCGTCAGTTTGTGTATGTGTCACATATGTACTATATGTATATCGGTATGTGCAAAAATATAGTCGTGTGTGAATATTAAGCATTTGAAGAATATATACACAATGAGTGCAGAAGAAATATTACAACAGTTTCATTTTTAATCAAATACCCATGACATCCAATAGGGCTGATCCAATATATCAACAGTATTCATGGGCATATTTGTTTGTAGACCAAAAATGAAGGAAATGTCCATTAAGGTAGACGTACAAATACATTTAATGATAATCAAGCCAGAAAAAAAAGATTATTTAATTAAACATCAGACGTAAAACATGTATATGAAAGCTTACAAGATTAACTGATTTAGATTGTATCTTACTTCATAAACTCACCCATATACATTATTCACAAGGACCTTTCCTTCAGGTTTTTGACCTATAACTAGTATCCTCAGATAATATTTTGCCCATTTTTCCTGTGGATATATCTTCATAATCATGTTATCTTTTGCCTAGAATATTAGGTGGAAATTTATTTTAACCACATGCAAATTACTGAGTAAACATTTTTGCAGATGTTCACCAGATACGTAAGAATAGTAAAGGAAAATTTTGTAATGCTTTTCTTCAAACATAAGATGCTGTTGAACTAAAAATTATTTGGTAACTCCTTTTAAAGGCTTAAACAGTTTTACCTGAACCATCAAAAGGCCTAAATGTTGCACTCCTTGACCATACAATTTGTCTTGTTTCTCTTCTGATCATAAGAGTCTTTTTCTCTGGTCTCTTTCTTGAAAAAAACTTTGTTACTACAGTCCCTCTTTCAAGTTGACTGATAATTTGTTCCATTTCAGGAATTATACCATTCATGATTAAAATATTATCTGTAAGCTAAAACAAATCGTATTCATATGTAACTTTATATAATCACAGAAGGAATAGTAC
>NW_017176739.1:195031-196948 GCF_001652005.2 Ceratina calcarata | reverse complement strand
TTAGTTTAGAAGAGTCTAAATTTTTATTTGTTATTTAAAGTACTAATACATATTTCAATATTGTTAGCCTTTGTTAAATGTATTTTCATACAGAAGTACGCATTTATTTCTATACTAACAGTATTATATTATGCGAGATCTCCTCTGATAATACAAAATATCTATAGTGACGAGGGACATCTACTTCTGTGTAATCTCCCCCTTCCTTCGTCACAATAGTTGCTATTCGCCCAATATGGAACATTTTTGAATGCGTATATGTATAAATTACTATGAACAGATATTCAAATTTATTAGTTTTATTTTATACAAGAAATTATGTATTTCGTCATTTTTATTATTGATTTCATTCATTCATAAAAACAGTCATCTAAACCTGAAGAAACCTTTCAACGACGAACTGAGGGATACAAAAAATTCACTGATAGATTTGAACCTTGATGATCCTTGTTCAACACTTCCAGAACGAATAGATGACGAACATGGTTTATTTCGTTCTGCGAAGTGCATATTTTCTTTTTCTTCCATTTTCTACAAACCATACGATAATCAGTGACTTGGTCTTTACATTTGCAGACCTCAATATTTAAACTTACGTAATTGATGTGCTGGTTATAGCATTTAAGGCGACTGTTGTCTTTCTTAAATCTTTTAAATTTTGGTATAAAGTATAAACAATTATTTTCAGATTGCACATCTGCATCTGCTTCATTGTCCTTCTTAAGATACATAATTCTTGATACATCCAGATTGATCTATAAATTCAAATATCCATTTTAGAATTCTCAGTAGATTTAAAAATATTAATATTTACAGAATTGTCTTATAAACCTCAGTTTCTTCATTTGATCTTTTCCGTTTACCTGTTGCCACAGGTATAGTTTCAGATGGGAATAAATTAAGATTATTATGCCTCAACGGCTTTCTCGAGCTGCTATCCTTTCTTAATGTTTGCCTACACTCTGCGTACTAAAAAAGAATCTAATTACTTGTCAAATGGAACATTTAAGCAAAGAGAGTATTATCTTCTTTTCGTTACCTTTCTTATAGAACTTTGTATTGCTTCCATCCATAGATTACTGTCATCCTTTTCAGAATATAGTAAGAGAGTTTCATTTAAGCAAGTAACGCGAAACAATCCGCCACTCAAAACGGGTTCAACGTTACATTTATTCAATGGTAAAGCACAGCATACAGTCAACGAGTTTTCGGGATCTCCTTTACAGTACAGTAAAGTATCATTCAGAAGAACAAAATATCTTCTATATGCAGAACTTCCTTTCCTAGAGACTCTCATCAATGCTCCTTGTTTAATTAACTTTCTGCCAGGTTTTATTAAATTAATAGGATTTACAATACATTTTTGGAACTTCAGTAATTTTTGGGTCTCTTCATGTTCCTCAATTAAGGTGTTTATATGCCTTGCAGCTTTTTCAATTTCTACTAAACACACTAGAAAAACAATAATTGAGTCTATGTAAAATTAGATCACTTTATTGCTATAAACTAATTCCATTTGTTTTACCTTGTAAAAGATTATATTCTTTATGTTTAGTAGGTGTGTGTTGCAAGACTTCTTGTAAAAGTAATTTATACCTAGGTACCCTTTGTATTGGTGTAATTAGTAATGAAGGTAACTTTTTACTAACTTCTGGTCTTGTTTCTTGTTTAGTAACAAAATCTTTAAACGCTAGATCGTTCTCCTGCTTCATCTGAGACATTTTTTCTTATAATACTAAGTTTTAATTAATAACCGAGTATAACATTACATACCTGCAGTAGTGATAGAATTTGCTCATAATCATAAGCATAAACAGAATATAACTTAAAAAATGGAGCAAGCTTGTGAAATGCCCCTGCAATATTTTGTGGATCATGTTTAAGTTCTCTTACTAATTCGCCACTAACATTGTACAA
>NW_017176739.1:192241-194800 GCF_001652005.2 Ceratina calcarata | reverse complement strand
CAAAGTTGTACGTACATATAATTATGTATTGGTTCCTCATAAAATTCAAAATGTTACTTTTCTGTTCAGTAGCTTTCGTCAGTTCGAGCATTTGCGTTCGACTTGAATTTATGACATGTCAAATTAACATCGATATTATATTTAGAATACGTAATAGAATACATATTCACATGCGTGATATATTGCTTACTGAATTACTTCATTACTGGAGTAATAAAGCAATTTGAAATGTTTTCTGTTTTTAAGCGTTTGTAAATCAGTAAAAAATGTTTAGATTTTAGATAATCGAACGGAGCAGACTGGTAACACTTTTTGTTGGTCTTATCTTTCGTAATATAGTGTTGGCTACATTGGATCAGTAAAAAAAACTACTATGTTCAATATGCAAGTTGTAGAATATCAAAACATATGATGATGAAGTGACAATTTGACGAGAATCAAATTTCTTATTACTCGCAACGCGTATTTTTACAAATGTATATTACTATCTACAGTGGCAATACAGGAGAACGATAAAACGTTAGATATTCAATACTGTAAAGCAACGATCACCTCTTAAAAAAAGGTACAGTATGGTTGATTTCTACGTAAAAATTTAGCAAATCGCCTGCCAGCTGTGAAATGTCATGTCCGGTGAATAATGATTATTTTAACATGAAACCACGCGAAAATACAAAATATTCTATACTTTCTAAATCTTTTCGTTATGTACAAGTTTCATATTTCTCAATTACGTAATGAAATACCAATTATTTCATCGATCAGTTATTTTAAGAACTATATACAGTGTAAGTGAAAATGTTTTTCTCTTTACGTTATACTAGAAATTTTTAAATATCATTATTCATCTATGATGTCAGGACACGATTGTCAAATAGGTTATGATGTATACATACTTGCACTGTAGGTTATGTTTTATGTTGAGTATTATTAAAATTTTAATATTAAATGCAATAAAAAATGACGGATTAAGTATGTAGATTTGAATGGAATAAAAATTGAAAAGACAATTATGCTACATGTATGTTGGTAATACATTTATTATAGAGATCGTCGTTTCAATCTCTTGCTTAGTATAACTAGAACAAAATTTATCTTGCTGATCACAACAATGATTTGTATAAAAAATCTACCATATCATTTTCATACTATATGTAATAGATAACGAATGAGGATGTTGCAATGATTGCAACATCTATGAATATGCATTAATACATGCTAATTCAAGTCTAGCATAATCAATGTTATCTGTTCCAGAATATTAAGGAATTCATCTTTATTTATAAATGTACATACAAAAAATGCATAGCTATTTTTTGGAAAATGTTGTGCATACACATTATGTGAGTAAGGATCACTGACTTACTAACTCATGAAAAGGATACATGATATTTAGAATGCCACAAGTGGATGGTGCTGCAATACCAATAAGGAATAATCATAACGGTGCAGCTGTACATAATATTTTTAACATAAGTAGTTCAGCAAGATCATTATTAAGCAACATGAATACTGCTAGGAATAATAATAATCAAAATCCGTTAGTTAATGTACGAGATAGATTGTTTCATGCAATATTTATCAAAGCTGCGTTAACTTATGCAAAAACATTTCCAAGGCCTGTGAGAAGATTCATAGAATTTATAGTTTTATTAAAGGTATTTATATTTCCATAGCTAGTTTTAATTATTTGTACTTGTCTAACGGTCTAAGCATTTTGTATTTGTACATTTTCAGGCTATACTCGCATTTTTCGTGTTAGCTTATATTCATATAGTATTTTCACGAGCGCCAACCAACTGTTTAGAACATATACGAGATGATTGGCCTCGCGACGGTATACTAAGAGTTGAAATTCTTAGGAATGGAGGCGATGATTATAGTATAGAAAAAAGTTATGCGAAGGAAGAGAAATTACGTCAAATAAAAATGGAGGATTTTAGTGCTTTAGGAATATTAAGTAGAGATGGGTAAGGGGAGATACAACGTGAAAAATAATTTTACACCTTCGTTTTTAATATTAAACATTAAATGTTTTATTATCATATTTTTAGATTCATTAATATTGAACCGTCTGCTGTGGATGAAGAACGTGATACCGCCAATACATCAAACGAAGAAAGTTATGATAATTTAACAACATCCGAAAAAGAAATAGTTGTTGGACGCACCACCATGTCTGAGGAAGCAGAAGATCCAAATTTAAGTACAAGTAATGCAACAACAAGTCCTTCGTTATCTACGAAACTTTGGAATGAGATGAATATAGGCAACAAACAGGTAAATACGAATAGTTAATGTCTTAAGTTAAGCAACGCTTTATATTAAATTGTATCGAAAATATTAATATTTCAGACATCAGACGAGAAGGTGGTTTCCTTAACAAATGCACAAAATAATACTGTGGGACAGGGTACAAGTAAGTCTAATAAAGATGTTGTTCAACCTTTAAAAGAACAAAATTCTGATGTTAGAATAGGTAATTTGATAATAATTAAAAAATAAAGAATAATTTGATAATATTATTAAATGTATATATTTTCATAAACGAATTGTATC
>NW_017176739.1:180393-191899 GCF_001652005.2 Ceratina calcarata | reverse complement strand
ACTTCTAACCGTAGACTATTTTCTTTCTATATAATATTACGGATTTATCAATTATCTTTTAAAAAATTATTTTTGTTGTACATAATACAACAATACTCTTGTTGTGAATTCAAATAAAATAAGTACAATTCGATTTATACCATCCATCATAGAAAGATTAAATATTTATTGTATCACTTAGACATAATGTTACCACTCATTTATGACTACAATCAGTAAAGTTGAAATTTACATTATTATCATATTTACGTCATATATATTTCACAACTGCTCGATATTTTGTAAAGCAGTTATCAATGTTTTATCTATGACGTGTTGGAAAATTGTAAATTTTGAATTTTGTTAAGCTTAACTCTCCTTACCTCTCATAATACCGTACTATGGTATGGGTATGATAAGTACGACTCCAGAATGCTCTGGAGGTGTAAATTAGATGTAGTTTCATGTGCTACGCGTTTCCGATCCGAATATATTTCTCCCCATAAAGGGGATGATGTCACACATATCTACACGACAGCTTCGTACGTGTAAAAGGATATGGCAATCAATTCAAAGTAACCACGCACTGAGGAGGCACCCTCCAACCGCTTGTACCCTCACGTCCTGTGATCCCCTTAGAGTTGAACCGTCGGGTATAAATCAACGTTATTAGAGGCATCATATTCGTTACAGAGGCCCCAAGTCGGTAATTTTGTATCAAATTGTTCTCAAATACGTTGTATTACATCTAATAAATGTCCGTAATGTGGAAGTCAGAAAATTCGGATCATCGTTATTATTTTAATCGATATTTCAATTGCGGGCTAAATGAAACGATAATGTTAATTCGCGGTTTGAAAATTATATCGATTTTCTCGCGTTTGCATATAATTTCGGTTAAGGGATAACTTTTGCTACGTAACCGAATAAATGATTGTCGACGTATTATCAGTGGCTCTGTAGATCCGGAGCTAAACATCACGTATGCCAGATGGGTTGTGAAATTTCGGGATATTCTCTGGGTGTTAGGAAGTGATTGGATCATACACGGACCAACGAATATCTCCACTCGTGTTTAATGGGTTTACCCCGAGCGAACAAATGAGTAATATTGCATACTACTAACCATGATTCAAATGCAATGCATTATGCGGCAGTCTACATCTAGTTGATACCTAGATATTCACGGTGGATATAGTGAAAAGCCAATTACGCTATGCATGAATAATTTTACTAGAAGAATTGTTCAAATCTGGAATAGCATATATTGTGTAAGTCGATTTATGTGCAAAACGAGTTTTAGCTTCCTTTCAACCTTGAGACAATTAATTTTATTATTTATTTGTTGCTCAGATCCTATTGTATTCAACAATATTCATTATAATTTTAAATTTTAATTCTCAAGCAAACGGAAAATTGCGTTTAAATTACATTTCGTGATATTTCACGATATGAATTGCCTTACAACTGTCTCACGCATTTAATTAAATCGGTTCATCATTTTATTGCGCTCGATCCTAAAACGTGTTATCCCTGTTGATACGATTTATTGTTATATTTTATGTTATACATTGCAAATTCGAATGTAGTCTGTGGTTAAAAGAGGGAGAGGGATGAAACCCGTGCCACAACACGTGAATGTTACTACAGTTCTACTTGGAACCACCCTCGGTCAGCCCGCCGTAAAGTCACGTGTACGGGACTGTCGTCATCTATGTATTACCCCCTATCTCCTCTGTCATGTGCACATGACATCGGTTACGATGTAGACTGAAATACTATTCTCTCTCTTTTTCGATTTATCCGGTCGCGCATTTTTTCTTCGTTGCTCTCTTACAATTCTTTAATATCGATATCCTTGTATTCCGCTTTTCTAATTTAATTATCTTAAAAATCTGTATTAACAAAATGCACTGCATGTGAAACTGCTGTTTAGAATTTAAAAAAATAGCATGATTCCATTCTGCGAAAGCGAACGTTTTAATCCAATTTGAGTTAGTTACTCTGGGGTATGTTGGAATCAAATTATTTCGAACTGAGGTACCGTCAGAATCTGGCGTTGGCGGGGCTATTTTTTAAATCTGTTTCTCGTAAATAACATCGACGCATCTGCAAAGTACGATTAAACGTTTCCGTTACCAAGGTTGCCCATAGCAAATAGTGAATTATCTCGGGGGTGTCAGGTGCTAGTTCAATCTGAACTGTTCGCAATTCAATTGCACTATTCGTTCTCAACCCGGTAACCGACTGCGACCGTTCGGCTAGCAATTTATCTCTCATTCTGTCTTTATTGCAGTCCTCTTTTACAAAATAATAGATACTTTTACAGTTTCGCTATGCATCGATCCTTGTTACTCGAAAAAATTTTACCAAAATTGGACATCATATTTAAAATTGTTCGACGTATACTTGTTTATATTCTTATCATACACGCTTACGATGTACTCATGTCGTAATTTATAAGATAGTAGTCATATTATTTACTAGAAAAATGGAGCATTTCGATTTAAAAAGTGTGTAATAAATGTGCCATCTTAAAACTTGCAGTTGAATTTCAGACAATATGTAATACTCACTTTTTCCTTCTTTCAGACTGTTTCAATCTCAATGCTGTTGCGATATTCGCATCATCAGATCTTCATCTTCATTGGTAAGTGATTACGTCTAATAAAATTCCTTATGCTTTTTTAAATGTTTAAAATTTTATTCGCAATACTACGAATGCTTATATGATTTTATGATACTCATTTATTCATTTACGTTTGCTTGTTCTATTAAAACTGTAATTCTACATATTTGCTAAGTAATATAGAAATATTGCATGACTGTAATTTATTTTCATTATGCGTGAACTTGCAAAAGTTGAACAAAATTCTTAAATACTTACACGAAACATTTTTGTTAATTTGTGGAACGGAATTAAGGATGTATTGGCTATACAGTCAATACCAAAAGTTTATGTACCTTAGAAAAACGCATTTTCTATAATTAAAAAGAAATCAGACGTCGGAAAAATAATGCTAATAATAAATAGCTACGTGCTAAAAAGTATAGAAGGAAATATCCAATTAAGTATTGACGCTGACGAAATATTTTCTATCTCAATACTATCGTAAAATCTAGGATCAATGACCGGTTATCTAGAGATATTCTTGAAGTTACTGCAAAATTTTCGCCCTACCCCGTGTCGATTTGATTTCCTTTATATAGGAGCGATTCGTATTGTTTCCATATTCTTCAATAACTATTCGTACAGTCGTTTATAACGCGCAACGATGGAGATTTCGCTTTTTACTACTTTCGAGTTACTGTCGATCAGTCTGATCGTCATCGGTTCTGCAAAGTTCGTTTCAATAGTATACCGACAGTTCACATATTGGAAAAAGAGGAAAGTTCCACACGTGTGGGCATTCCCAGTGTTCGGTTCCGCTTGGAAACTATTCTTTCGTCGAATTAATTTAATGGAGTATAGCTTGTTAGTTTACAATTCTCATCCGAACGCGAGGTATGTCGGTATCATGGATTTTTCCACGCCAACCGTGCTCTTACGGGACACGGAATTGATCAGGGAGATCGGTATAAAGAGTTTCGAACGTTTTCCGAACCATCGAAGTTTCGTCACCGAGGAAATGGACCCGATTTTCGGGAAGAACGTGTTTTCTTTGAAAGATGAACGATGGAGAGAAATGAGGAACACGTTGAGTCCGTCATTCACGACCAGCAAAATGAAATTCATGTTCGATCTGGTATCCAAGTGCGCGCAGGACTTCGTTTGTCACTTGTACGATCATCCGGAACTCTGTACCATGATAGAGGCCAAAAATATGCTCACCAGGTATACGAACGACGTGATAGCTACCTCAGCTTTCGGTATAAGCGTGAACTCGTTGAAGGATCCGGATAACGAGTTCTACAGCAGGGGTATCGACGTGAGCACGTTCACGGGTGTACTTCGTCTGACGAAATTCCTATTGTTCCGGCTTAATCCACACCTGATGAGAATGGCAGGCCTGAGGTTCCTGTCGCGAGCATCCGCGAACTTTTTCTCGAACGTGATCTCCGAAACGATCAAAGCGAGGAAGGAACAAGGCATTGTTAGACCGGATATGATCCACCTCTTGATGCGGGCCACAGACTCGAGCAAATCTTCCCTCAAGATGGACATCAATGATATCGTGGCCCAGGCTTTCATCTTCTTCTTGGCTGGTTTCGACACATCTTCCACTATGATGTGCCACTTGGTTTACGAACTGGCAGTGCATCAAGATATTCAAGAGAGGTTGCGAGAAGAGGTAGATCGTTATTTAAGTGAAGGGAATGGCCAAATTTCTTACGAGTCACTGTCCAAATTGGAATACATGGACATGGTGATATCCGAGACGCTTAGAATGCATCCTCCAACGATGCTGACTGATAGACTCTGTGCGGAAAAGTACGAATTGCCACCAGCAGAATCGGGCTACAATGGTACAACCATTTATCCCAATCAGAATGTTCTTATTCCTATTTTTGCACTACATCATGACCCGAAGTATTTCCCTGATCCAGAAATCTTCAACCCTGAGCGTTTCAGTTTTGATAATAAGGATAAAATCGATCCTTATGCGTATATCCCCTTTGGGTTGGGTCCGCGAAAGTGCATTGGTAATCGTTTTGCTTTGATGGAGACCAAGATTTTGTTGGTTCATCTATTGGAAAAATTTACGATAAAACCTAACGAGAAAACGCCAATTCCACTCGTATATAAGAAAGGGAGCTTCACATTGATATCAAAAGATGGATTCTGGTTTACTTTAGAAAAAAGAAACGTTCCAATTTATTAGCCGAAACTTGTTTTCTTCAAATTTAATCATTTATTCAATTTATCAAGTTTTTATATTATTTTATATCTTCTTTGGAAGGGAATAGATTTCCATTGTTTGTTTGAGAAAATGAACGGGTCAACGGTTTAATTAATAAAACGTGCGTAACTATCACAAGTCGTTGATTTGAAATCCCGAACTCGCGTTCATTATCATCCTATTTTTTTCCTTTTGTATTTCATATGCATCGAAATTCGTTTCATATCACTTTTTTATCGCCGCGTTCTATGTGTATCGAGACTGCTGTGTATGAAAGTGATATAATAGATAACTACGAATTTGTCGTATTTCATAACGTCCGAAATGATTAATATCACGAAAATGAGCAATTTTAGAGACGATATCTCATTTAATAAAAAGATAAAAGTAATTCAACAGTGAAATATTAATTGTTTCATCTGATGTCGTTCTGTTCGAGTTGATTTTTGTACTATATATTATTATATATATATATATGTTATATATATGTACTATATTATTATTCGTAACTGCTACACAGTTCGTTCCCTACTAGTCCCTAAAATTGTCTTTACATATCATAACATGTAATAACTGTAGCTACTATAGCACAAGTGTCGCAGTTAATGATAATTTCATTTCGAGTGTCTCTATCTTCGTTCACTTCATTGATAAAATACTTGCTGCGTAGTTACTCGTTCGTCGTATGTATTTATAACTCTACCGATCGCAGACGTCAGTCAGTAAGAAAATGAACGGGTCAACGGTTTAATTAATAAAACGTGCGTAACTATCACAAGTCGTTGATTTGAAATCCCGAACTCGCGTTCATTATCATCCTATTTTTTTCCTTTTGTATTTCATATGCATCGAAATTCGTTTCATATCACTTTTTTATCGCCGCGTTCTATGTGTATCGAGACTGCTGTGTATGAAAGTGATATAATAGATAACTACGAATTTGTCGTATTTCATAACGTCCGAAATGATTAATATCACGAAAATGAGCAATTTTAGAGACGATATCTCATTTAATAAAAAGATAAAAGTAATTCAACAGTGAAATATTAATTGTTTCATCTGATGTCGTTCTGTTCGAGTTGATTTTTGTACTATATATTATTATATATATATATATGTTATATATATGTACTATATTATTATTCGTAACTGCTACACAGTTCGTTCCCTACTAGTCCCTAAAATTGTCTTTACATATCATAACATGTAATAACTGTAGCTACTATAGCACAAGTGTCGCAGTTAATGATAATTTCATTTCGAGTGTCTCTATCTTCGTTCACTTCATTGATAAAATACTTGCTGCGTAGTTACTCGTTCGTCGTATGTATTTATAACTCTACCGATCGCAGACGTCAGTCAGTCAGCCGCGGCTGGAGTAACAGCAATGGCATTCCTCGCGGTGCCGTCTGTGTTCACCGCATTAGTGATCGTTTTGGTCACTATAGTTTTACTGAAAATAATCGCGGCATTATATAAGCAACAAACTTATTGGAAACATAAGAATGTGCTGTACTTGAAGTCGAATCCTGTGCTCGGAGTGGGTTGGAAATTTTTTGCCCGACGGATGACAATAGCCGAGTTAGGTGAAGCCATATACTACAGTTATCCGAATGCGAGATATGTTGCGAATATGGACCGTACTTTGCCGGTTATAACACTTCGTGATCCGGAATTAATCCGAGAGGTGGCTGTGAAAAATTTCGATCATTTCATGGATCACAAAGTTTTTTTTCAAGAGTCTAATAATCCTTTGTTTATGAAGAACGTTTTCGCGTTACGAGGCGAGCGTTGGAGAGAAATGCGGAGCATCCTCAGTCCTTCGTTCACGGGCAGCAAAATGAAATTCATGTTCGAATTGATATCGAAATGCTCGCAGGATTTCGTGGACTATTTGTACGCACATCCGGAGTATAGCTCGTCGTTCGAGCTGAAGGATGCTTTCACTAAATACACCAACGACGTGATCGCCACGTCCGCTTTCGGCATCAGTGTAAATTCGATGGAAAATCCAGAAAACGAGTTCTTCACCAACGGAAGGAACGTATTCAGCAGTATCATGAACAATGTGCCCAAGTTACTGTTACTGAGCACCTTTCCACGATTAGCAAAAGCCTTAGGTCTAAGATTGATTCCATCCGATATCACATACTTCTTCAGCAAAATCATATCTGAGACGTTGAAGGTGCGCGAAGAGCAAGGTATCGTCAGACCGGACATGCTGCACTTATTAATGCAAGCCAGGGATACGGAAAAGCACCAGATGACTGTCGAAGATATCGTTTCCCAGGCGTTCATCTTCTTCCTAGCTGGCTTTGAGACGTCCGCCAATTTAATGTGCTTCTTCCTGTACGAGCTAGCTTTGAACCCAGACATTCAAGAAAAGCTGCGTGAGGAAGTTGATCGTTCCATGGACGAAGGAAATGGGACGATTTCTTACGATATTCTTATGAAAATGGAATACATGGAGATGGTGACATCGGAGACACTTCGAAAGTATCCAGCGCTGATTATCATCGACAGAGTTTGCACGAAGGAGTACGAATTCCCTCCAGCGGAGGATGGATACAACAGCGCGACTATGTATCCGGATAGTTTAATTCATTTGCCTGTGTATGCGTTGCAACACGATCCTAAATATTTCCCAGATCCGGAGAAATTTGATCCTGAACGATTTAGGGATCCGAGTAAGATCACTCCTTACACGTATTTTCCGTTCGGTATTGGTCCTCGAAAATGCATCGGAGATCGTTTCGCGTTAATGGAAACAAAAATAGTGATAGCGCATCTTCTGCATAGATTCGTAGTGAAACGTATTGAAAAAACTCAGGTACCACTTGTGTTTAAAAAGTGGACAATGAATCTGGCACCCGAGAAAGGATTCTGGGTTGGTTTAGAAAAAAGATTTGCATAAATGTATCTTCAAAGCTTACTTCAATTTTCATTTGATTTATTTTGTAAAGATTATAAATAACAAAACTGTCGGACTATTGGCAATCACTAATTTAGAACTAAGAAATAAATGTATTGTTTTATATTTTATTTAATAAAGCAATATAGGTAACGTATTTTCCTATACCATCTATTACAAAAGATTAAAATAATCCATCTATTGTCTTTTACAAATTTTAATAATCCATTTCTGAGCCTGATAAATGATAACTAATTTTATCTTTATTTTTTTACGAACGATGAATTATGATAAATAACTGATAGTCCCGTACATTTATCAATTATGATGTCAACGTCGACATCAGCTGAAATAAATTATTCTTCGAGCTAAATGCTGTTCCAGAAAAATTGCTCTTGCAAATGACAATAAGCTTGACAAATACATTTTCATTTGACAACATTACGTTATGACAAACTAGAGAGAGAATAGCATCCTAGCAAGAAATCTAGTAATAAAGTGTTATGCAATGAGGTTTGTAGACTGAAGGCTGGGCGGAAGTTTAAAAATATACTTCACATAGTATCACTCTCTGTTAAGTAAACACTGGAATGATTCTTTTCATGACATGAGGTATTTCGTTTATTAACAGAATTTGTTATACATGATTAACAGAAATGTGAAACAACCATTATTTATACAAAGTGCGGGATATGTTTTACGATAAACAAAAATGGATTTGGTGGAAACTCTTTTCGGAGAACACTGTAGTTTCTTCACGTGAGTGACGTAACATAAGCGTCTCACTCCCTCTACTTCATCTTACACGATAAATCCATGTGTACACGTACATGTGTATCCGTGCATATTTATAAGATTCCTGATAGTCAATAGAACCATAGTCATTTACTAACCCACGATGGACTCACTCTTCCTTTCGTTTACTCTGTCGGTCACCGCCTTGATGATCTTCGGTTTGATCAAATTTACTTTTTTGCTGTACCAGCAACGCAACTACTGGAAGAAGCGACGTATTCCCTACATCGGAGCGATGCCAGTATTCGGTACCGCATGGAGAATCTTCTTTCATCTCATGTCCCTTCCCGATTATTTCACGTTCGTTTATAATTATTACCCGAACGCGAGGTATCTCGGTGTAATGGACTTCTCGACGCCGGCTATAGTAATCCGGGACCCCGAGTTGATCAGACAGATAACCATCAAGAGCTTCGAACACTTTCCCGACCATCAGGCCTTCCTCAACGAGAAGATAGACCCGATTTTCGGGAAGAATGTGTTCTCACTGCGTGGCGATCGCTGGAGAGAGATGCGCAACACTTTGAGTCCGTTGTTCACTTCGAGCAAGATGCGGTCTATGTTCGAACTGGTATCCAAATGTTCACAAGAGTTCGCTGATTATTTGTACGATCATCCGGACTTCTCGTCATCGATCGAAATCAAGGACGCGTTCACCAGATACGCCAATGATGTGATCGCTACGGTCGCGTTCGGGATAAGCGTGAACTCGCTGAAAAATCGGGACAACGAGTTCTACAGGAAAGGCGCCGAGGCGACGAATTTCGGGGGTGTCTTTCGATTGATAAAGTTCCTGTTATTCCGTATGAGTCCGCGTTTGACCAGAATGGCTGGATTTTCGTTCCTGCCACGCGACTCCACTAACTTCTTCCATCGAGTCGTTTCCGAGACGGTGAAAACGCGGGACGAGCAGAACATCGTTCGGCCTGATATGATTCACCTCCTGATGCAAACTAGGGAGAAAGCGAATCCCGTGGATCATCAGATGACCATCGACGATATTACCGCACAGGCGTTTATTTTTTTCCTGGCTGGCTTCGACACGTCCGCCACGCTGATGTGTTACGTCGTCCATGAGCTGGCGGTGAATCCGAGCATCCAAGAGAAGCTGCGACAAGAGGTGGATCGATACATGGAGGAAGGAAACGGGAAGATCTCGTACGAGGTTCTCTCAAGAATGGAATACATGGAAATGGTGACGTTGGAGACGCTGCGAAAGTATCCGCCGGTAGTTTTCATCGATAGGTTGTGCGCGCAGAAGTTCGAACTGCCCCCAGCGGAAGCTGGTTACAACAGTGTAATTGTATACCCGGATAACATCGTTTGGTTTCCAGTTTACGCGTTGCACCACGATCCGAAGTATTTCCCCGATCCGGAGAAGTTCGATCCCGAACGCTTTAGCGAGTCGAACAGGGATAACGTCGCTCCATACACGTATATGCCTTTCGGTTTCGGGCCCCGAAAGTGCATCGGGAATCGTTTCGCCTTGATGGAGACTAAAATTCTGATTGTCTATCTATTGCACAGATTCCGTGTGAAACCCGTCGAGGAGACGAAGGTACCTATCGAGTTCAGTAAGAAAAATTTTTCGTTAACGCCAGATGCCGGGTTTTGGGTCGGTTTGGAGAGGAGAGACCTTTAAGGCCTACATTCAGTCCTCCTCGTTTCCTGTATATTATTTGAAAATCATATGTGGTGATAGATATGTGTATGTATAATGCACTTAATGTTTGTACGTGACGATTGCATTTATAAACTCGTTAGTTTTGTGTATGAAAGTTGTTTGCACGAAAGAAACTTTCGATACACTTTAAAAATTGTATACTTCAATTCTATACTTTATTATGTATGGTCTATAATAAAAAACAAATATCACAATCTTATTATTGAAAAATGTTACACCATTTATCTTTAATCTTATCATGTATAGCAATTGCATGGGTCGTCGTTAATTATTCATTATAGGTAATTATAGTCTGTCGTCATTGAAGTCACGCGCGTAGTTTCCTCCAACGTATTTAATCTAAGTGACACAGTTTTTTAAACTTGGATGCTATTTCGTCCTGGTTTATTCGAAAAACAAGATTTTTAAACGGATCTGTAATTTAAATACAGTTTTATTCTTTTTTTATTAAACTATTTATTGCAACTGTTTATATGAATTGTATATATTTTATTTTAATTTGGAAGTTTGTTGTTTATTTGAGTGCATTATAGAATGAAGCATACAACCTACATATTCATTTGGCGTAATTTGTGTGACGCATTAACGCAGTACCATCAATCGGGGATAAAGTAAATATGATCGTGAACCGGTTTATCTAAGCATAGACATAGGGAGCCATTAAATCTGTTTACGCATGTACGGTGCAGTCACATTTCTCAAGTCATTTTCCTCCTTCCGCACTAAGTTATTTTCTTTACCTTCGAAATTACGTATTTTATACTATTCGTAGATTTATCCTTTTTTGCCATCAATTCAATTGATTAGCAACTAACAGATAAATGAAATAAATTGTACAGTATAGTATCAGTATATAAATATTTTATTTTTTTTAACCAATTAATCAAGCAATAGATAAATAAAAATTGATCCTCTATATGGTTCCCATATTGCTTAAATATTATTTTCGAAAGTGTGGTTTTTACTTTCCTTTTATTCATAAACAGCTGCTTTGATTACGACACAGATGAGATAGTCATGGGTTCAACGAACTATTAAGTGCGATCATAGAACTGTTGATCAATACTCTCATGAATAAATCAACAATAATCAAGAAATTATTATAGCGAAAGACTTTTTGTTTTGCTCCCGTCATCTCGTGGTTCTTAACTATGTACCTTCAATTAATTAACTAGTAATGAATAATCTAATTATTTTCTAGTATTTGTTTCTCTTTCACGAGATACTTGAAAAGAAGGGTGTAAGACTAGTTTTTAAGCTGAATGTTTTTGACAAGATATTTTTTCACTCTTCCCT
>NW_017176739.1:165803-176590 GCF_001652005.2 Ceratina calcarata | reverse complement strand
TATTATTTTCGAAAGTGTGGTTTTTACTTTCCTTTTATTCATAAACAGCTGCTTTGATTACGACACAGATGAGATAGTCATGGGTTCAACGAACTATTAAGTGCGATCATAGAACTGTTGATCAATACTCTCATGAATAAATCAACAATAATCAAGAAATTATTATAGCGAAAGACTTTTTGTTTTGCTCTCGTTATCTGGTCGTTTCTTAACTATGTACCTTCAATTAATCAACTAGTAATGAATAATCTAATTATTTTCTACTATTTGTTTCTCTTTCACAAGATACTTGAAAAGAACGGCGTAAGACTAGTTTTTAAGCTGAATGTTTTTGACAAGATATTTTTTCACTCTTCCCTCCTTTCAACCATGCTCTTTAGGATTTGTACAATTAAAATATTTCTGAAAATATTGGGAAAGTTCCAACAGAGATTTAGGATCATTTCTCTATTCAAGACTCGAAGAAGTTTTTGCCATATCAGGTTTTCAATGGAAAAAATGCAATAGACACAGTGTTGGCATGAAAAAATAAGTTCGTGATATGCTTGTCTCGCAGTAGGCGGAGTTTAGATTATATAGGACAAGATGGAAGACTGTAGAGTTTTAATAAGCAGTGGGAGTGGTTTTAGTGGGCGATATCTTGAAATCTAAAATTCATTAAATCGAAACACCAAGGTTGGTACGGAAATTTGTAAGCGGCGATCCTCCGGCTATTATAAACCAGCCGCGACATGCGTCGTCGTTTGGGAATAGCTGAACTTCGTAATTATATTGCCACGCTTCAACTAAGTTACAGAAGAAACTGCCCTTTGTGAAACTTGTCTCTAAATAATTGAACGTTCACCGTGTAGAAAAAATCAAGATTCTTTATTCTGATTAAAATTCGGGGAAAATATTATAATACCTGACCTGTACTTGTTCGGGTACAGGAAATTAAGTTAATTTTAATTTTAATAATTATTTCACGGTGAACGAAAAAGAGGAGGGGAGAGGCGAATGGAATAAATTAATGAAAGGTTGTGTATGGATTGAGTGTAGCAAGGAAAACGAAACCTTGTCTCTCGTTCTCGTCTCGGAGCGCCGATCGAAAGTTTGCGAGAACTTAAATCGAGATTCAGGAAGTTTTGAAATTAATTCTTATTGAGCTTTGAACCGACTCGTCGAACGCGACACGATTTCTTCACGGCCCTCAACTTGTGTAATAACGTTTCGCTCGAAAACTTTTCGTCACGAAGTATCTAATAAATATTAAATTCGAACGGTTCCACGTCGAGCATAACGATTTTAATACAATATCGTTCCCTGCGCTTAAGGCCCTCGATATGCGATTGATACTTCTATTTAAATGCTTCTATCTTTGTTTTCTTTTGCTGTTTAGTTTTAGAGCCTCCAGTCGGCCAGAATAGATGCCTGCACGAATAGCTTCGTATTATTTTTCACGTGAAATATACTTCTTTCCCCTTTGTTTCAGTGGATCTGCTACAAATGTTGGAGTTCAACTTGACGGTAACGTTCCCTGCAGCATCTCTACTCACGGTACTCCTGGCTCTCGTCGGTAAGTCATACCGCTATTTTTTAAGTAGCAGATAGAGCAGAGATGAGGAATAGCAATAAACCTATCATCTTATCGACTTTTGTGTTTAATATTACTGCCACATTGAATTGAAAAATTAAGATCTGATTCGAACATCCTCGATCTCTTGAATAAGTGATCAGTTAAAGAACTAATACTTACAAAATGAAGTAATATTGGAGTACAAGAGGGATGTGGATATGTTTTCTATTTCCCTAAGAACAAACCAAATTACGTATCGTCTCCCGTCCTGATTTCTATTTCCGCGAAATTTAATCACATAATTTCTTTAGGTTGTAACATTCATTGGTACATACATTAAATTGTTGAAGGAAAAAAGTCATGACTCACAATCTTAAATACCCACTCCCAGGATTAGTCATTTGATTAAGGATCGTGAAATAAAAATGCCATGATCTGTTTTCATATATTTATTAACTAGAATTTAATCATTTGTACAAGATATTAGTGTATTTTCTACTTTAGTGATCGCCAGGATTGCTTTTCATAATCTGTTGATAAATTGTATTGAGGCGTTAGAGTTTTACAACAATCTCATATAAAAAATATATTGGTTGATAAGGTCTAGTTTTATACGTAGTCTTTGATAGTAGAATAAGACAGTAAGATAGTAGAATAAGACATAGATAGAGATCTTAGAATTCCATCATCGAGAGAATGATTCATATATCATGTATGTGATCGATTGATACTAGGTTTTGTCGAAAAATTTTCTGGAAAATCTGCTATTCAGATATCTATATACATAGACATAACTTCATCCAGAGCCGGAAATGCGTTAAGAGATCTGATTTGCTAGTCAGCGGTAATTGAGAACGCGTGCCAGTCTGCATAGCAGAGGTGCAAAATATTAAAGGCTTTTTACTAAATCAATGGCTCTCTCTCGGTTTTGTTCCCTCGCCTCGCCGGGTACAGCGTTAGCTCCGTTACAAAGCTGATTGGTCGGGACGGTTAACCCAGGATTCTGCATAAATTTCTGATGAAGGCGCAACAGTTGGGTAACCCGCTCGGAGCCCATTTAGTAACGGTGGCGGCGTCGGTGGTTTCCCTACCACCGTGACGCCCATTTCCATTTCAACCTGAATCTCCTCTCTTCACGCTTCGCATGTCCGTCAGCGCCATGCGATTGACCCGTATAAAGTGCGATATCGCTAATCCTCTCGCAAGCTTATCGCCGGCTTCTGAAAACATTGGTCAAATTTAATATATGGAGATCTCCGATTCTCCGTCTTTCATTTTCTCTCTTACACTATTTCATATACGTGTTTCCTTCAATGCAAGATATCTTCCATGGGAATTGATGTTAGAGGAATTTTAAATAAATTTAACTTGTTGACTTGTTAATATAGAATGCAGTAAAAGGAGGTCAATAATTTCATCCAAAGTTATATCGCAATTTTTTAACGAAGTGGTAGACATATAATAACGGTGATGGTTAATTTTTGTAAGGAGTGATCAAGATACGGTCCGTTGGCAGTTACGGTAGGGCCACCAGTTGCGTGGTCCGTTTTCGAGTAAACCGGCAACAGAAGTGGTAAATTTCCAGATACGTAGTGCAAGGACCAGGCGCGTTTCTACTTGTGTGTATATATCGGTTTTACCAGTGGATGTAGAAGAAGGAAAGGAAGCCTTAGGGAAGTTGTTATCTGGAGTAATGGGTTCCGGTTCCTGTGTCGCTTCCTACCCTCCATCCGTCATCCTGCAAGCTCTCTCTCTGGCGAGTACTTCTACGATTTCTGGGCTTCCTACGCCACCCTGTCCTTCCATCCACAGCATATTTCCCTCTCTCCTCCTTTTACCTTTTTTCCAACGAAAGAAAAATAAAAACACCGTTTTATGTCGTATTTCTGTGACAATAAACACCGAAAGAGTACAATTCTATTTAATGCGGTCGAGAAATTTAGTATCGTCGCGGGCAGCATTCGAAATTCGTTTTTTTTCACGCTTGTGTCGCTCATCGTTTGTCGAAGAGCATTTATTGCAAGTCATAGTAAGAGAAAAATGAGGAAAATAAAAAGTCCGAAAGATGATCCTTGCGTTTATTCTCGCGGAGATTCGATTTTTACACTCGGGCTTGGTGCGCGATCATAAAACGGTTGAGTGTCTTTGAGTCTTTTCAAAATCATTTGAAATTATATTCTCGTCTAATCCGTCTCTTCTGGTGCAAATGAAATTTTTCTGAAAAGAGTGCACCGAAACTCTACAATGTTCGTATCGATTCATCGTTTACGAGGTGTTGCGCTCGTGATTTTCTCGCAAACCGTGCGTATGCATCATCGCTGCGAATTCACGTGAAATCGAGCACGCGTCGGTTGGCGTTTGGCGCCGGGAACAACCGCGAAGACGATTTTGCATAATGGAATGTCAAAAGAACAGAGTCACCGGCGGCGTCCCGGCGCATCAGTGACGCATGATCGACCGCCTAACATGCTGTAAACACATTTTCAGCCACGGTCAGAACATGTTCCACTCTCTGTTGCCGCTGTTTTCGTTTATCTGCTTACGGCTCCCGTCGAAACTACTTTCCCTCTATCCGTATCAGGGGTGCAAGCACGCCGGGCGACGTTCACCAAACTTTAACACGAGTTTGGATCGCCTTCAGAGAACGATACTACATAATTGATTTAATATCTCTTGTAAAAATTCTTTGCCAAATTAACACAATTTGACTGTTCCTATTGCATGTAAAATTATATTTATCGTTAGACAGACACAGAGTTGAATTCTGTAATGAATATCGGGTTATCCTGCGCATTTCGATACTTAGATGCGTAGTGTTGTAACATTATGTAAATTATATCGAAGAGAAACACGATCAAAGCGGGTAGAAACAGAGAAAACCCGTAGCACCAAGGTGTATGTTTGAATTACCTGAAACACATGTAGATATATACATATTGTACACAGGTTTCGAGCTCTATGAACATCGCCAGATCAATGACGCTCTGTATGTTGATTCAACTATCTAACCCTAACAACTTGCTCAGTAACTATTGCTCAACTCCAGATTCCATGACGCATTTCCACCGGATATGCAGAGACGAGATGCCATACGGTTATACTATAGAGACACCAAATCTGCTTTCATAAGTCTCTCTCAGTATTCGATTTTGACTCTCAGGCAACAAAATTTATCAAATTATCTTCATGTATCAAAAATCTGTTTATAATTCTCAGTTTAAAATGATCCATACATCATTTCATCGTTTACTATCACGGATTTACGTTTTACGTACATTACTCAAAGTTTGCGAGTCTGTAGTTTTCATAATGTTTATTATACGTAACGGGGAACGCATTTCTGGCCCAATTTCGATTTGATTAAGGGCAAGTGAGCCCAATTTCGGATTCCATCAAGCTCAAGTACGCTTGTTGTCAGTATGTTCGGTCAGCAGGAAATACGGCCATCAGTTTCTGGGTGATCGACCCATTTCGACGGTTTATGTTTGAAATTAATTTCAGCTGAAAATCTTCAGTCGATATCGCGGTCAGAAAATCTATCAGGCATCAATCTTTTTTCGTTGTAAAAAGGTAGTGACCGAGAAAGTCGAAGCTGAAGAGTCTATGCGTTTATTCGTTTATGAGTCGATGCGAGACTACAATCGGTTCTAAATCCCAGTTCGGTAAAAATAATTGTGTACGCAAGACGCGAGATGTGCCAATAAACTTCAAAATCTCGAAGTTTGTCAACATCGATGTTCATGCATGATCGATTGGCATCGCCGTTTCATGCGCGTAGCTGCAAGACCGTGTAAAACGGATGCGTCGGGTTCTAGTATATACCTGAGTACATGCATGCATACATACATATGTGCTCGCTGCATGTGTCAGTGACTGTACACCTATCTTGTCAATCATGACTGCGAATTAATTTTGATTCACGGGGTCGTCAACTGCCTAACGTGGTAGAAATTATAATTACGCTACGGTTACGATATATGTCTGTACAAATGAAACATCTGTGCGCGAGATCTTCAGTTTTGCATTTAAATAGATGTAGCATAGGTAATGGCAAAGCATTAACTATCATTACATTAAATACTACACACTACACTAAATATTGTGAAATTAATCGGATTATTTGTTAGCATACGTTCGTGCAAAGTATTTCCTGCACATTCTCTTGTAAATGCATCAAATACGGAGTCTACTCATGATTATTTCTATCAAAAATATATGACTCGCTCATTAATTAATTCGTTTAAGGATGTATAGGCTATATACTTAAACAATGCTAGCGTGTTGAATTTGTTATTATAGATTCCTGTTACTATTAAAAGGCTACCTGCAAAATTTTAAATCAATTTATGGGTTTTTTGAAAAATTATAGTGACTTAAAATTTGCATGTACTCTTATGGTAATCAGCAGTAACCCAAAGAACACTTTCTGGTATTTGGTGTGCATGTACGAAGTTGGAAGACTCCGCGTTCTTGAGGTTAAACTGAACAACAAAGAGCGTTTGAACGTGGGATTAATGCGGGACATATTTGTATCCGGAGGGATCGCGGATGCTTCCGCTAACAATTTCCCGTCGTTCCGTTCACCATTTCCCGAAACACGGAGAAATTTTTCTCGAGTAACGAGGGATCTCCTTGATCGTTTCCTTTTCCTTTTTTTGTGGCAGAAAAATGCTGGCGACATAAATTGGAACGTTCCCCGTGCAATTTCAGCGTCGCGCGAGATTATCGGGGGCGTTCGTCGTAGTTGCTCGAGGAATTTTAACGTCTTTATAAAAGTCAAGAGGAAGAGGAAAACGTCGAAGCCTCCGATAGTTCTGGCCGGCGCGCGCTCGGCCAGGGCCGGGGGCTTACCGAGCTGAGGTAATGTCCGGCTAGTATGCATTTAAATGAGTGCATTATCCGTGCATTATCCGGCGTTAAGATCATTTCGGGACCTCCCGGTATGTTAACTGATTCATGCGTCTCGAAGTTGTTATCCAAATAACGATATTTGCGATATTGATCTCCAGCCCCGATTGTCTTCTCCGTTCTCTCTTCTCTCTTCCAATTTTTAACATTCTCTCTTGATAATATTATATGTATACATTGTCGTGTACCCCAAAAATTTATCGTTATTGTGTCCATGCTTCTTGTATCGTAAATTGATTAACGTTTCATTATTGTCAATCGTGCTCCAATTTTTATTATCCCCAGTAAAATATGTCATTATCAATCAACCGTGGCTCTTTTTGATTCTGATCGTTCCGCGCTTCGGATATCACTCGATAATATACTGACATTTATAAATTTTCAGCAGCAATTAGTCCATGCGTCAAGCTACAACACACAATATCTAATTATGTTCATTACTCATTATTGTTATCGATAGATATCCGATGATTGAGCACGTATAATTATGTTGCTTATTCCAACGCCATTATTACGGTTCATATGGAGATATTGTATTTAACGTATCCTCATACGTATATACAATAAATTACGTAATACGATTATTACATAAAAAACAAACGATTTTTAAACAAATAACATGATTACTTATTAAGTTAAAAACATGATTCCTCTTTAAATATGACGATGTTTAGTTTCGGCAGTTTACATACTGTGTGAATTATCCTATAAATATTCGACTCTCATTTACAATTTGCATCTATAATTAAGTAGCTAAGCTCATGTTACATATTTCTTTGACGTTATTTCCACTCTGGAGAAAAATGGAAAGTCAGAGAAGTATCACATGTTGCCAGCTGGTCTATTTGTATCTCTCCGTGTCGCGTACATTTGGGATGTAACCCCGTGGCAGACTCCTCATTAGCATTCGCCGCGCGTTGTTTTCTTCTTGGTTTGTCGCAGTGTGTCCGATCAGGAAACTAATTATCCGAGGTCGCCCCTCTGTATTCCAGAAACCATTCGTCCTTTTCGTCGCGAAGTGCCTTCATCTGCCACCCTTTGTCCAATATATCGGGTGTCGTCTTTCTTCGCCTAATATTTGCCTCGCGCTTCGAAAAACGATGCCCACCCGCCTAAGATCGAGTACCCGGCCTCTTTAACAGAGTGGAGGCAATTATCCATGGCGATGGGTTTCTTCAAGAAGCTGAACTAATTGAATATTATACTAATTAAAATATGTTTGGTGACAGATAATCTAAAAGATTTTTCCTGAAAGTCTACCGGTTTTAAGCGCATCCTATTGTTTTGTATTATATATTTCCATCACTTGATAATTGCGATCAGTTTGAAAATATTGTGTCGATTGTTCAACGAAAAACTTTCAGCGTTATAATTAATCATCGACGGAGCCGGTGCGTTTCAGTTTGGTCGTTTTGCAGTTTCGTGACCTGGCCACGACACACCCTAGGATACTTTTAATATTTCCGCTCGGTCCCCGGGGGGTTTTCATATCGTTACAATTCATTAAGAAACACGCTAGCCGTCCAACATTGTTCTATACTTTCCATGAAATGCATTAGCTCTATTTTCTATGTACGTACGTATATTGTATGAACCGACCGTTAGAAATTATATTGGCGTTCGAATTATTCGCATATTTGTTCTGTGAAAGACTTATTAAAAAATTCACTTTGATGTCGGTTTAATTCTATCTGGGATTAGGTATTTTTTCGCAGCAGAACCAATGCGCAGCGAAGCCATGGTTTATATTAAATTTTTAGGAATTTTCGAGGAAGATTTTAATATCTCACCGTATTTTTACCTGCTATAATTATTTTTCGAAACTGAAGATCCTCTTAAATTTAAGATCATTTTAAATGTTACAGGATATAGATCGTAGACATTTCTTGGAAATTGAGCATCAAATGCTTCGCATACTTGTTGTACCGTAGCTATGATTCGGTTTAGTCTTCGAAATTTAATATCCTAATTTTTTGCAGTTTTACATTTGACATTTAATCATTCACTCAATTGCGTGCGATGTACTGAAGAATTTTGAACATCGCGTGACAAATTGAAGAACGCGAGGCAATCATACTCCCGTGTTGGTTCGTTGGCAGGTATCTAAATTCTCGTTCACGGCTAGTTTGACGGAAAGTCGTTTCAGACGGAATAACTTGGGCGATGTTTCAGCCGATAAGTGAGATTTAACGTTCGACGCCTGGGAAACAATAAAAACGACCGGCTCAGAACCGTAGCGAACGTATCGTTTTAACGGTATAATGGTCCATGGTTGGGTATTAAATTTACATGGACCCGGTAGACTTGCACGCCGCGCGGCGAACTTTTAATTGTGCGGAAACTATTCGATTAATAGAACGAGCCGCGGGTTCGATAGTAGACGTCTGCGAGTATCGATTACGCAGAGTTATTTCGCTATTTTTGATACCTGCCACGAATCCTCTCCCTTCGTCGTTGTTAGTAGTACGAATTAAGTAATCCAAATTGTACATGTCAACTTTTGAAAAAAGTACTTTAAGAGGGGAAGGAAGTTCCTTTCTTATCTCGCTTTTCTTTTGTTCACATTACATGTGCCTTAATTAATGACTACTCGTATTTAATTATGAACAGATACAAATTGTTTTAGAGTTGTCTCTTATAATTGTAGGATAAGCATTCAGTTATAAGAGAAATCCGTTTAGTTTTTAAATTAAATTAGCTCCTCTTAAAATAATACGTAGTTGAAGAAGAATTATTTGTCAGCGTTCAAGCTTGTTATAAGGCGAATGATTACACGTCAGGTTAATTTAGCTTACAGCTTGCTTTATACAAAAAGGAAAATACTATGTACGAGTCCTGATACACCTAAATGCACGTGCACGTGCTGGCAAGACGCATAGTGCATGTACTCGTACATCTACATAATACATATATGTACATAATACATATACGTGCCCGTGTACGCAAGATTCACAATATTCTCCTGTATTTGCATGACATGTTTATACCGGGATATCTAGTAAAAAAGTGCACAAGTTGGCGAAGATTTTTAGCAGATCTCTTCGTAAATTCCTGCTACGTCAAACTATCTAGTTGTCTATCACGTGCACTGCTTTCTAAATATGGTTAGTTTCGACAAAGGAAGCCAGAAATATCGTTGCTGAAGATTTGATAATACAAAATATATTAATCATAGTAAATCTTACGATTTTTTAATATATCTATAATTCTAAGATATGATACATGCTTTTTAGAGCAATAAATATAATAGAAATGATTATAGAACGTATATAATTTGTTATTCAACAATAAATTATTTTATTCCAGGGATGGAAGCAATCATGTCGGAGTTCTTCAACGACACCTCGACTGCTTTCTATATTATATTGATTGTGTGGATTGCTGATCAGTATGATGCCATTTGTTGCCACACACCTGTTACGAAGAGGCACTGGCTTCGGTGAGTGTTTTGCCATGATTTTCTGATTTATAGTTATATTCAAACGACGAAGGTTTTCGGTTAACAAAAAGATAACTAAATGCTCAATAACGTGAGGGTAACGCATTTTCTGTAATTATTAGAAACGCGCAGATCGCTAATGCGGTGTGTATACTGAAATCTTCGCGAAACACGCAGCGATCGATAATTTAATAAGCTTAGGGGGAGAGGGATCGGTATGTATTTCCTTGTTTGTACACGACCGAGGCTGGTTGATTCATTCCGGCGTGGTCATATTGTTTCCGACTCCTATCTGTCTTGCCGCGTGCTAGCGTGTTACTCTATCGCCATAAATAGTTCCGATCAACCTAGATCCGACAAATTGTCGGGTTCCACGCCGTCGTTTGTCGTTTCCGTTGGCGGTTGTGTACAGATGTCAAAGCGGGATCAGGATGTAACCCCTCTTGTAATAGGAATCGAGTTTTACGCTCGATGTGCCTTATCGAAGGGGATGAGAGTGTGAGAGAGAGAGAGAGAGATAGAGACGGAGAAGGGGAGGGAAGCAGCAGTGTAATTTCCTTAGACCGGCAAAGCTATAGAACGAGACATTAGGGGCATTAGACGGTGATTAAACAAAATTGTCGCCGGTGATGGTCCTACTTGTCGCCTTGAATGTTTGAATAGGTAATGTGCGAGCGGACGGTCAACGAAATTGTGAAACGCTTAAAGCGGAACTTTTTAACCCTTTGATCGTGGAAATCTTTAAGCAAGAACGTTCGTAAACAGAATAGGTAAATTACGGTACTTAGTTATTGAAGTATAATTTCATGCATGATTTTACGTAATAAATAGTATCTTTTTATTTTTGAAGAATTGAAATTTATTAAACAAAAATTAAGGGTATGT
>NW_017176739.1:146059-165071 GCF_001652005.2 Ceratina calcarata | reverse complement strand
TTATTTCGATGCGGATGAATAAGAGATGATCACAGATGCGTTTAGCTTCGCTTTGGCGAAGCTTAGACGTAAGTGTAGTATCCTCTGGGTAGCTTCCAGCTTAGACACCGAGCATTAGAACAACCGACGTTGGGCAACAATTAAGTAGATCAGACGCTGGTAATATCCCTCTGGTACTGCTGCCAAGTATCCGAATTAGGAGTTCCATTATATCGAATCTGTGCCGTCGACTGTCGATTTAGAATAGATGGATCGTAATTGTATGCGCAGGTTGCATTTGACAAACGGTCAATACGCGTTTCCATCGTAGAAAAGTAATTTTTAAAGAGAAACGAACGAGAAGGTTTGCAAGTTCCAAAAGCTTTAATTTCTCAAATTTTCCTGGGCAATTATAAATTATATATAATATAAAAATTTAGTAACCGCGAGTATGATAAATTTCTTTCTAATGATAATAGAAAAATAATCGAGGACCCAGTTACGTAAAGCGTTTTCTACTCGAGTCCATTTCGCAGATCGGACATAGTAAGCGTGGTTCAATTTACTGCTTTACGATCTTCGGTTCTTGGGGTTTTGGTTGCCTGACTTTAGGTTACGGTTGGTATGCAACTAACACCGAACAGCAGTGACTGACTGTTTCTACGGGTCATCCGGTTTTAATTAGAAGCTTGACTTCCGCTTACACGCGGTTTATCCGATACTTCGTGCTCTGTTCCCCATTCCTATTCTCCCATTATTCGTAATCTAAAGCCTTTATTGCAGGACACAGGTCGAAACAAACGAAGATGCTCGATGCCGGCAGATAGAATCGATACTGGAGAATCTTTCCTTATAAATTTTATTACAACCTTAATATATTATCAATTTGCGTACGACGCTCGCTCGCAGTCAGCAGACGTACTTATTTATCTTAAAATTATATTCAGTGCATTTGTCAAATACTATATGAATATGAAAATCCGTCAGCTAGTTCTCGCTTCAAATGGAACTTTGAAAGTGAAATCACAACCGATGCGCGTTGGCGATGTTTCGTGTGTTCCCACGCGGAAAATCGCTGCCGATATAAAAGAATAGACACTGCTCGAAGGCAGACGCTACTGGAAGTTCAATGATTGCCACGTCTGATACCTGTTCCACATAAAGTTAGGTGTCTCCACGCCACCTTGTTTCTCGTTTCTTTTACACAGGAAACTTACAGATTTCTGATGCAAACGTGCACATGTTCTTTCTCGTTTCGGTATTTCCAGTTTTGAAATCTTCCCCGTTGCAAAAATAATCTTCAAATATTCTTCGAATTTGTACTTAATGCACGTCGATGTGTGTCACTCATACCTCATTAAAAGAAGTAATCTGTGATGGGCTTTTGTTTCTTTCAAAGATGAATGCAATCAAGCAATTGGTTTCACAGGCACGGCCCGATCGGGTAAAACCCCATTCTCGGTGGTATTAGAGTTTTATCCATTTGTTCAGCGATTTAGAAGGGTTGTTCGTACTCTGAACAATGTGTACACGTGTATGCGTACTTCGTCGAGAACAATTAGAAAATTGCTTCGTTCATATCATTTAATGCATATCCTCTTGATTTTTTCAAAGAACTTTTTGTTCTACGGGCTACAATCCGGGCTACAAATCCTTCAAATGGACGAACGCCCGGATCTTTTCACCGTCAAACTGGACGAAATGCTTTTTTCCCCGGTTTCAGAGATAACATCAAATTTATCCCCGGAAAACATGTTAATTTGAACCGCGTTTCTGCCTGACATGAAACAGGAATTTAACGGATGCTTAACTTCGGGTAAATATTTGTTGCATTCAAGAGCAATCGAAATTAATATCGCGATTCGTTAATGATTATTTCGTAATTCCTCCGTCCGTTCATTTCATCGTTCGGCTATGTGTGTTGGTATACGTTTCCCCGTGTAAAACGCAAATTAATACACGGTTTCGGTCGGTACAAGCAACGTAGTACAAGCAAATAATCCGAGAGCAGGTCGAGCACATATTTTGCATAATTTAGGGCGGACGTATTTTTAATTCAATTCTGTTAGAATATTTCACTTTTCCTTATTCTCTTCACGCAATTTCCGTCTTAATCATCATTAAAATGCGGCGAAGAATGTTTATTGTTGTGATTTTGTTTATTTAATATTTCGTCAGTCAAGTAATGTAGCATGGCCTGGCGAGATGTGTCCGTTGTTTAAAATTGAAATTACCTGGAATCTCCATTACAAAGAATTAGGAGGGAACAGTGGACGACGAGTATGATTGATGCATGGGCGTGGATGGTCTCGGATTACTGATGCTTGAGTGAATTGTCATTGCTACTAGCGTCGTATTCTCGCATGATAAACCAAGTCTCAAGCATCGCAAATATTTGTGATAGTCTCTCTCACCGGCTGTACATAAATTGCCGAAATTACATTGCGCTCAACATGGTGGGATTTCGTTCGCCAAAACACATCTTAAAAAGAGAATCATTTAATATCGTAAAAGATATGTTATTTAATTTTATTATTAGTTTTTGTTCAAGGATCTTTAAGACTCATTTAAAGTTAAAAACTGCAACATTAAATTACCTTTTTATATCATCATGAACATCACATTTAAATTCGTTTTTCATTATCATTACATTCACAGTTGATCAAAGTTCGCCACATTTTCTTACACTTTCTTCGCTTGATGTTTGTTCTCAACTAACGCGGACCCATGCGAAAAAAGGAAAAAAGGCAAGAAGGGTGTCGCAATCTGGAGGTTTTAGTTTCAGGATAGGCGGCGACGATTCGGTCGTCACGAAGGGTGTACGCTTTACTTTCGATCCGTAACGTGGGACTGGATGCCCGTCGCGGTAGTTCGTAGATAACGCACGTTCAGTCCCATTTGAGCCTAGGAGGGCTGTCTCTTTATTCGATATTCTGCTTGGCTGACTTATTCGGCCTTCTGTGCACATATAGACGCGCATGGCCTTTCCCTTCAAACCGAATTCGTGCAAATAATGACATTAGCAGTATTAACTCTGGTATCGTCGACAGATTTTTATTCCGTCGAAACAACACTGTGTATTTTTCCGATTGTAAAACTCTGAAGTTTTAATCCATTAAATGATACTTCAATTTCGTATATTTACTGATTCAAAAGTGAAAAAGGTTAATTCAATTACATACCTGCATTGCGTTAGATTTTACGTTAGTATTTGCATTGGGGAACTTTATTTTTATTCGCATATTTTTGATTTCTACGAAAATTTTAAATTGCACGTCGTTTTTATCTCTCGCATTGTAAATTCATAATTTGTGTTGCACGGTTGAAATTTCTTTAATATTTTCATCCGAGCAGTGTTTCCGAAATATTTCGCATTCAGGGAATACGCTGCAGGGTAGATATCTTATATTTTGGCCATTGCATAATTTCCGTTAGTACTCCGTTCAGTCTATTTATAAACTATATGGAAAACGCAACACCTCATGAATTATATTAAATGTAGATGGCAATTCATTAACGTGTGCCTGTGCCAGCGCGAGTAACTTTCTAGCCATAATACAGGTTGTAATAATCACCGTATTTAAGGCTACGGTTTTAAATTTAATAACTTAACACAACATCGCTTCCGCGCTGCGCAGATTTTCCGAATAATTCCTTGAGTTACCAGTTAGTACACAGGCGCAACAACTTTCTTAGTTCTAATTTATATTTGGTAGCGAGTTTGTAGTAAATTTTAACATTACGTAGTTATAATTTTATTGTACCATCTAACTTCTCGTAATAACGTTATTAATGCCGACAGAAATTACTTAACTAAAAATCTCCGCGAGTACACCGGCGAAATGTAAATCATTCTGTAAATCGATTTTTTGATTATACGAATTCAATTCAAATGACCATTTTCATGATATTTAGGAAATACGTTTCGAATGTATTTGTTATGCCGTATAGAAAATTTGAAAATGAATGCAAATTGAAATGGTAACTAGCTTGGAACATTAGGCAGTCATTAACGGGTGGTATCGCACGTTGATTCGATGTTTACCCGGAAGACCTCTTAGGAATCTTCGTCGAACCCGAATTGAAATTCGGAGCTCTCGGAGGTTCAACGGCGGCGGTCGCGCCCAGCATTCTCTACCCCCGATTCTCGTATTTACATTTCGCTGGCGGTGAATTAACTACACGAAAGGCATCGTTCTCTCGCAGGACGGAGCAGTGGGTACGTCCACCACCGCGGGTTGTCCATCGTCGATGGCGGTGCCCATTACCGGCGCCGCGTCGCGTCGCTTGTTCACAAGTGGCGCGACGAGTGCTTACAATCAGCCGGGGCTTGTCTGCAAATAACACCGGAGGATGATTATGATTGAATAAGTCCCGTAATTGAGGCTATTGAGCAATTATATAAATAACAAGCACATCACGGACACGGACGCGGAAAACGGAGAAGCGGGGGGTTCCCATAAACGCATACCACGAACGCGGCCGTGGACTGCCCGGGGTGTTATTTCAGCGCGATAGAGGCGGAGAGCGTAAGCGGGGGTGGCTCGTTCCACGAAGGGGGGGGGTGAGGGTGGTTCACCCTTCTCTCTTTCGATCTCTCTGTCTTGGTTCTCTCCGCTGCTGCTGCTTGCCGGTTGAGCCGGAGCGGCAGCGAGTTGGGTGGAAAATTACAGTGCAAACATAACTTGCACCTATATATCCACCGCGAGCCCTCGGCACATCGAGTTGATGTACGCCGTTAGGTGGGGCCGATGATCTCGAATTGCCGTTGTTTTAACCCCCTTCGTGCTGTCTCTCCTTTTTAACTACTCCCGGTAGGTTTCGTTCGTCTTAATACCACATTTGAAGAAAATAATTATAATGGACGGTTCAGGTTCTTGGCCTCGGATTCATCCGTTTAATGCGACAATCGTCGGGAATAAAGTGCAATTTGCGAATCGTTCTTCTACGCGTTTCACCACGTCCGATCGAGTTTTTCCTACGCAAGCATTCGACCGAGGAGAGCAGTCTCCGTAAGAAAGTATAATTACTTTCCGTCGAAGCTCCATCTCCCGGTGTTTACCTCCTGGAGGTGGACCTCGGAAGGAAATGGCCAGAGCATGGATGGAGTCTCGATACACACGGAGTTGGCGTTTTAATCAGGGTGTCGCGTTCGTCTCGGGTATCCCAGGGTGAGAGGACGGGTGATACGGGATGCATGGAGGCGGAGGAGCGTCAGACAGGCGCCAGCCGAACGGTGCTCTGGCTCCGACGCTGACGGAACCGAGAGCTGACTTCATTTTCCACGGATCGCCCTTTCGCATTCCGTCTATATACGATCGGTCAACGCTTTTGTCCACGCGACAGGGTGCCAAAACACCCTCGACGGGGGCTCCTTTTACCTCTGGACGTATGGATTTACGTCTTACCCCCGTTACGAAGATCGATAGCCCTTGGATATGAAACCGATATCGGCTGCGAGCGCGTGAAAAATTCCGCCGGCAAGAGTACGATCGCGATCCCTTGTTTCGAGCTTTTCGGTTTGTTACAACAGAGAATCAGGCAAAATTACATGTTACTAGATTTTCGTTAAACGCAAATAGAATAATGTATGTTTATTCATTTCAAATATGTCAAATTAGGCGAGTACAGGTGAAATGTAATATATTATTCAATGTTCGTACGCGAAACCGGTATGATATTTTCGAGAATTGTTTTCCAAACTTCGGTCATAATTCAATTACCCGTTATTTGTCGCGGAATCGGCATTACTCAAAGTCGCGCGAACCGCCGCGCCGTGTTGCGCGAAAGCGTCGGGTATTCTGCAGTTTCACCGAAACGAAAGCACCGGGTTATACGTTATTTACCGCACGGGACGCATAATTAATCGTAAACCGGGGATGGAAAATTAGTCCCCCTAAGATAATTAGCTAACATAATTAATTTTCTTCACTAACCGTGGAAGCACCGTTTGGAATGCTAAACAGAGACCGTCGCGCGTCGGTTGTGTTGAGAAAAATCCTTCACCCAAAGAGTGGAAAAGTAATCGATCTTACGTTGCTTGCGTTAGTCTAATTCTTCGTGAATTGCCGCAGCCTCGTAAGTTATTACTTTATCCTTCGTAATTTTATTCATTTCGAAGGTACTCGTTGGTACAAATTAAATAATACCTCTGTTATTTACGAAATGAATGAGAAGTTCCTAACTAACTAAAAAATAATTAAACTTTTTTCTAGTCCAATGTTTCTCAAGTATATTTACTCGATAAACAACATTAACATGAATGAGATTGAATGAATGCCGCCTTTTCGAATGCGTTGAGCTGCAAGGAGGAATGCCCGATCTCGGCAGCGTTGCGCTTATAAAATTAAGAAATAATGAGGATTAACGACGATGATAGCAATTTGCATGCCGTGATATTTCCTTCGCGTTATCGGGGCAACGCCGTTGACGGCGTGCTCGCGAAATGAATACAGATCTGCAATGTTTTTTAACTCGCTGGGAGGATCGTGAACAAGAAAGAATGCGCATTATTATACGAAAAAATGTGGGCGGCCAGCTCATCGCTAATTCTATTCTCCCCTTTCGCGTATTCGACTCTTCTATTTCACTTTCGCTTCGTACGTTAAAAAAGTTTAAGGAGCACGCGATGATATTTCCAGTACTGCTGTATCGTAAAAATAGTATAAAGTAGAAAGAACTCTTTTCAGCGAGCTACTTTATTCCGGGTTAGAGACGGTTGATTTTATTCGCGGGTACATTCTTCGATATGTCATCGTTGCTCTCTTTTCCTTTCGCCAATTTTCCAAGGGCCACTTCGTTTTTGAGAATGTTTAGCGGAGTAATTTGATCACTGTGAAAAAGTTCCGTGGACCGGAGAAAGAGAGCGTGGGAGAGGGAGAGAGAGAGAGAAAGCTAACAGACCGGCCATCGCAGAGTTGTGAAGCACCCTCGATGGCTCCTGTACTCTGAGCACCCTTCGTCACTTTTCTAAAAACCTTTAACCGCTCTCATTCCTAACTCTTTCTTGCGAGGTAACTTTTTTAATACACGGTTCGCCGCGACTGGAAACGATCCGGAACCTGTAGTATGCATATATAGAAATATTTACATATGCACGTGCGCATTGTACCTATCCCATTTGCGTGCGCGAGCGTGTACGCATGCAATAATCCAAAGTCGTTAATATCGGAATATTAATATTGTCAGGACGACCTCCGCAAAGTGCAAATATCATTTCGAAGCGTGAGCACGGACGAAATGAAATAGGCGAGATCGATAGAGGATATTCTGTAACAAATTAACTTGGACCGTTCCACGAATAGAAAATCGGATCGAAAACGATCGATTCATGTCATGAATCTCTTCTTTCTTTCTTAATCGAATTTCGCGATTTTTAGAACTATTCTGATTCCATTTTATCGCATCATCGAGAAGAAGTTAGATCATGATGATCAAATGAAAGATTCATGATTGCATTTATTATAGAAAATATAAGCAGATAATTAATTGTCCTTTGTACCAGGATTAAAATATTGGTACGGAGGCATTTTCCGGTCGATTGTACGCAATAAGGTTAAATAATGCATAATAAAATTTGAACGATGCTCTGACATTTCTGGATCACGCGGCTGATTTGGAAATCAGCTCGAAATTTCATGGGACTTTCGGGCACGTGAATGCCTCTTTAGCGTTTAATAAATGGCAAACAGTTGGCGGAGTGAATATGCATATACGTATCCGCGCGTATGTTTGCTGATAAATATCTCATTTGACAAATCCCCGGGATTCGAGTTTAAAGTATGTCCCGTGAAAAACAGTAGTCGAAACAGATATTGGCCGGCGAGGCGCGTCTGCATATTTAATTCTCCGTATCATTAAAACCATCGGCTTGACTGAAAATGTGCCGGCGTGCATTGCCGTGGACCAAATTTTACGACATCGTCAAATGAAATTCCTGTTTATTCATGGTACGCGTAGTTCAAAATGGCATCGCCTCCGTCGGGCCGTGGTCATAAATGTTCATTGCGGGATACATTTTCATGCGTCTACAAGACGTACGGCGTCGTACGCAAGATTTAGTGCACTTGTTTAACCCGGAATCACTCGTGGAAAAAATGCTCATCCGAGGATGAAGGATTATCGTATCGACGATTTCCTAAAATCTCTTGATCTTCATTTCTCCTGGAGTAGAATTTATTCCACCTTCGTGCTTACTCTGATTTCATAGATCTAGTAAAATTAACGCGTGGTTTTAATTTTAATAGGAAGGTTCTCGTCATGTCGTATTATTTCGTTTTTGATGGCCGGCTGTCGCACGTATGCTGCAGTTCGGGACTCTGTGTGTATACGCGTGTATTTGTACAGTACGTTCGCGCAAGGATTCATTATATTAAAAATCGCACGTAGTCAAACAGAGGGAAAGCAAACCGACAGAGAATACAATACGCGTGCGTAAACAAACTGTAAATCTACCATAGAAAAGTTTCGTGATGTTTGCGCTGTTGTTCGTGATCTGTCTCTCATCACCTTGCACATTATTTTTTTTCGTTTTGTTTGCGTGCCACCTTTGTGCGATTCATTTTATCCGCATACCTAAGTTCAGGAATGTAGCATAAAAATATGAATCATTGAATATTAAATAGAATTGGGAGTAGACCGGACTAGAGGATTCATTAGAGCGGTGATATTAATTATTATTACCTGAAGAGAAATGTTTTTTTCGTTTACGTATGTCGAGTTTGATAATACAATTGTTAAGGGAATATAAAAATGGGGCTTTTTGTATAAGATAAATGAGTGATGGTATTCTTTATTTCAAAACAAAGCTTTTATTTCCACACGCATATTCCGATTTACGCTGGTTCCAAAGGAAGATCTTATTGAGTGAACGGGTTGAACAAAAAATTCACCCTAGTTTTGCGGGAGAGAAGGAGGGAAGGAGGGAAGGAATGGTGCCGAACGGGACCGAACGGAAACCATTAGCGAAGGTCGATGGATGGCGTAAAAGCGAGCTGCAAAAACGCAGCCCGGGCCCGTGATATTTCGTGTTGGCCGCGCGCGATTTCTCTCTCATCATCTCGTTTATATTTTTATCACGTCTATTTCCCACCCATCCTTCGGGATTCTATGCACAGGCGGTACGTGTTGCCGGCACACCGTGTCGTCGTTCGTCTCTTTCCCGCCGATTCCACGCGTCGTCGCCGCATCGCGCCGCCCCCTCGAGTTTCAAAATCCGGTGCCGGCGTCGGATCGCGTTTCTGGCGCAAGCAGTGCACACAACCTATATACACGTATGTACAGAGATACTCATTTGTGTACCTGAAATTCCGGCAAATCCTCGGGAATCTGGTCCGCTGCGCAAAAGGCACGCAACGACGTATTCGCTCGATCGCAGAACAAACGTTCGCCACCCCCAGTTGGTTCATGCATGGACAATTTCATTACCTGTATCGGGGGTGGCGATGCTGGCCAACGGTGGTCGTAATGGCGGAAGGGGGGGAAGGGGAGGGAGAGGATAGGTGGGTGTGCCTCCCGACAGTGTCTACGCGTATGTGTGGGTGGCCTCGACCAGAGGGCTCGGTCGGCGAGTGCGGCGGCGTGTGCAAGCGAAACTACACTATTAAATGGTGTCCTGACGGGCGCCAGTTAGGTGCACCGGGGTATGGCCCGTTCTCGTCGTGTCACTCCGAATCTATTTGCATAGTAATGGCGCCGCACTTCCCTGCCTCCCGTCCCTGGCCTGGCTCTCGCCACCCTTTAACGTATAAATACCGATACGGAAGCCGCCGAGCTCGAAGGAAGTCTCGGCGCTCCCCCGTTCCTTGATCTCCACGGATTCTGAAGAGTTTCTGCAAGCAGAATAATATCTAGTTTCTCTGTCGGTGATTTCACGTGATGCTCGGTTGGGAAAAGTATATTTCTACATAAAAATTGATTCGCTACATGATTCCGGGAATCTATTTGTAACTCGAGCATGATCGCTGACGAATTATTTGACTAACGAGTTCCAAGAGCTTGTTTAGATGTTTACTGCGAATCAGGTAATACTTCAGTGAATTGCGAAATTCACTGAATGAGAGAAATCATGTTCAGTACGATTACGTCGAAATCGATTACCTCGAGCTAATACAAACGGAGGTAGCTATTACTGAATTGCGGATGATTATTCTGATATAGTTGTTTTTCTATTCGACATAGTTTATTATGTACGCTTTGAAAAACTGTGTACAACTTGGCACGTGCATAATTGTAATATTGGCGTATTGCAGAGTGTCGAGTTAAAGTTACATAAATTCAGCGCGAAATATGAAATGTTGACGATAATTAGGAGGCCATTGTGACCCGACACCAGCGTTCCCCAGGTTGAAGACAATCGGAAGACAGACTTAAAGCTTACCCGAGCAACGAGTTGCGATCCCCAATTATTCGTTATAATCCTAATTATCGCGTTCACCTTTGATTCCCCGCGAAAACGTGCGATGCTCCGTATCCAGATAACCATGGAAATGTATCTCGAGACGGAGTTCGCGATAATTAGGAGCTTGCTCGAAAAGCGTAAGACGATTACGACACGACGATGCCGTAGACACGAATGACGATGAAAACGATGAACGGGGTGAAGACGGAGGGTGAAGGGTGGCTCGCTGGATAGGTGGTCGGGTCGGTGGGCTGGATAGGAGGACAGCAAGGATGTCTGCAACTTTCCATTAAAAGAATAATAAACTATCACCGATACCTACTGCTTCCTAGGAGGGAACAGGCAACTCTATCCCTCTGGTGGATCGAGCGTCGTGGGGTGATTGCAGAAGAGAGTTGCTCGGACAGAAATGGGTGGGTAACAGAAAACTGCCGTAATGGAGGTTAATTACGAAGGGGTGATTGCGGAGAGGGAAGATCGGTGAAAGTAAAGAGAGCATAGAAGGTTCTCCGTCATTGCCCTATCCCCTCTTTCCCTCCGTTTCTCTTATATCTTTCCTCCTTTTTTATTTCATCCCTTCTACCGTTTCTCGCACCTCTCGCAGCCCTTCTAAGGTTCTGCGAAAGCAAACCTTCGGCTCGGTTGCCAGGGTACCGTCACACTCGGAGGGTCGAAGCTTCCTTCAATTATAAAAATCCGGTTGTCCTCTGCCCTTTAATTTTTTATGGCATTTTTGTTCGTTCCTTCGACTCGAACTCACAGTCGAAACGAATCTACATCTGACTTCGCGAGATATTTATAACAATCATAATGTTTTCTCCAATACTTCGTGCACACCAAGTCATTAAATTTTACCATTGCATGAACAGACTAATGACTTCTCTTTTTATCATTCTAATAAACATTTTCTACTTCTAAAATGAATTTATTCGTATTATACGTGTAGGTAATGAACATATCTGTCGCAATGACGATCATGTTTATTTCTGACTATCACAGAACAATATTGGTAAGAAAGAGATCTGAAGACTGTCGACGTGTTTCTCTAATTTTTATTTTCTATCAGAGACCCTTAACGAGGTAAAACATGGAGTGCGATTTCACATCTTGAACGCAATCAGCCGTGATATCTCATAATTGGTAGCGTTCAATCTATCTATTCTTTTCTCTCTGCTCTCTTCAAGTCTCTCTCACTTTCCTTTCTTCCAAGACGGGTTACAAGAGGCGTTTCCATGGCTGCGATACACGCGTGTATACCTATCAATGATACTTTTATTACTTTTGCGATTTCTTGCGTAATCTAAACGTCTCGGTGATTTGCTGAAGTTATCTTAAAGGGAAACGAACAGGAAGAGGAAGAGGTAGAGAAAGGAAGTGGGCGCGAATTTTGTATCGAAGCGGAAGAATCGGAAACGTGGAAGTTAAACTATTTCTTCCGGTCTTGAGCTGTGAAGATACCGTGAATCATGGTCGCAATTAACGACGTCTTAAGAGCTAATTGGCATGAATATCGACCTAGCAGCATACCGTATACTCTCCAAACGAATGAAACTATTTACTAATTATATTTTTCCGAACATGTTTTCAGTCAAAAGTTTAATTCGTAAACGAAATAAACATTCGTTCTCGCATACGGTAGATTTAAAATACATTAGCGTGAATTAACTAGCCGCCGCGGCGTAGGTTCGTAATGCGCCTCTCTTTCCCTCCTATCCTCTCTTCTCCATTTCCCTTTTTTTTCGTCTGTGTTTGAATTTCCGACGGAGCGAGTTCTGCGAGTACCAAATAGGCGACGGTGAGCGCCGAAGTGGAAACGGATGATCTCTGCAAGTTAATTTGTAACTTGAGCATTCCGTCAGGGGGATTGGGGCGGTTTCTAGAGGTGGCAGGGTGGGTGGCACGGTACCTTGGGGTTGTTTGTTGCGCTAATGTCTAATTAGTGGAGTAGTATCGCGTCGCAACGAAAGCCGTTGTCGACTCTGCTCCCCCTTCCCCCTCTGTCTCTCTTTCTCTCTCTCTCTCTCTCTCTCGCTCCCCACTTTGCTGGCATGAAAATTGCTTATCTAGCAATCTATACGATGCGCAGTCTTTTTTTCGCCACTTGTTTTACGACTATTGTCTTTGACAATCAATTAGTATTTGGTTCTGCAGAATAGGTATAATTTTATAGGCAAAATATGAAAATCAATTATGTGATAATTGAGCACGGACTGTTTTGCTTTTGATATAATTCATAATTTATCGTTGAGGCTAGCAAATGCTACATAATTTGCAAAATATCAAATTTCAGTATCATTCCGAACTGAATGTACAGTTTTCAAATAAACATCCAATTTAGAGATTATCGTTTATTCATCAAGTAATAGATCAGTTAAATGAGTGAAGCAGATTTTTCTTTCGTGTGTAGAACAAACATTTTTTAGTTTCGTAGAAAAACTCTTGGAAGGGTTTAATATCAATTTTATATGTTGCCCGATAAAAGTCATCTAATGATAAGAGAAGTTCCGGTAGTGGATCGTAATGCACCGTTCGTGTCATTCCATATACCACCCAGGGATTGGCTTTTTTCAGTGCACTTAGAAAACAAGTCCACCATGAACAGGGAGCTAAACGGTGTTTCTTATACTGCTTCTCTTTTGATTTTATTATCAAAACACGGAAACAGGAAAAACTGATATATAAAATTAATTCCAAACACTCTCCTAATATTTTTCTCCACAACTTCAAGAGTAATGTTTTTTCTATCGATATTTTTACAAAAGAATACATTTAATTCATCGCACGACACTTTCTTTCGTCGAAACTCAAATAGAGAGACGTGTTAAAATCCGGGTCTGGTCAAGTCTATTTCGCTTGTTAAATTCATTTAGATGTTCAGAGGTATTTACAGTCGTTTAGGAGGGACATGGGAACTCGCCCAATTGAGACCATCGGCGGTTTGTGCGAGCAGCTTGCCAATAGTCGAGCGATCTCTTAAACTCTAATTCAGCCATACGAGGACCGTTTCGAAGTGGTCGCCACGGTGCTTGGGAAGACGCATTTTATAGTTCCATCACCATCGGTTCGAGGAAATAACCAGTTTCACGTTTATTCGATGATGTAAAAAGCCAATCGACTCGCAGTCGATGCATACGATTTTTACATTCACACTTTCAGAAGAAATATTAATGATTGTTTACAAGTTTCTCTGTTGCATTAAATAATTGATAACAAGAAACATTCCTCGTTTTATTCATTTATAAGCATATATAATTTTGTCGAAAGTGATCAGAATTCAGCGTCACAGCATGTAAAGATAATTGTCCCATTAAAGAGATAGAGGAGGTCAGAGAAAGAGAGAGAGAGAGAAGTTATACCTGGGATCATCCCGTGAGTGTTGGGGAAGTTCGTAGCTGACGGAATGAACGCGTGACCGCAAAGTTTCTGGACGCGGCGCGATGAAATATTAACGATACACCGGCCGGTTATCGGATCATCGTATCCGCGTCGGTCTTCCCGAATCTGCTTTGGCGACCGTCACGAGTTCGTAAATGCGTAAGGGAGCAACGTTGCCCGGTCGCCGGCAATCGATACGATCCTTTGGGAACGGTTGATTACCATCTCGTACATTTTAGAGAAAGTTTTGAGTTCCGTGACTCGCGTACGCGATGCTCCATCGGGCGTTCCTAATGCCCATTCCGATTCGATCAATTTTAATGCCGTCGTAAATGCGGCAAACGCCGACGGTGGCTATGCACGACCGATTACATTTTTCCGCTAATAATTCTTAATCGGTGGACGCTCGACTCGATCTCGGTACGAGCAGATTTTCGAACGAATAATTATTCAGACCAGAATAATCTATCTTCTTCATGAAAATGATAAAACATAGGAAAAGAATTTTTATGCTATCCATAAATCTCAATGCGATACAACGGTCTTGGCATTTTTTCTATGACCAGGAGCATGATGTAACATTCAACGCCATAGTCTACGATAATCCGACGGACTCTCGAGGAATGATCAACAATTTTCGCGTTCTATTCCGTATTATTACAGCCCGGGACTTGTATATAACTGGCATAATGCAGCGGGACGCATTAAAGGCCGGATAAACCTGCCAGCCGTACAATAACTGGTACGAGCTTTAGAAGACTTTGCCTCTACAGTACCACTCCGTTCTTCTTCGGTCGTTCTCTCTTTCGAACTTCTCGAGTACCACAGCCCGAGGTGGTCCACAGGTGGTATCGCATGATTAATGATCCTCGCCAGCGCCTTACTTGCCCGACACGCTCGAAAGAGATCATTCTATCACGCTCAACGGATTTCGTGGACTACCGTGTGTCTATTTTAACAATTTCCTCAGAGTGGAACCGGATGTTCTTCTCGGTTTGTCGTTGTTCCTGCATATCGTCATGCCGTGTTTGAGCAATGCTGTGCATCGTTCACAGATCATACGTTATATCTTTAATATTTATAAGTAACTTCTTGTAGATCGAAAGTTAATTACAAGAATTACATTTATTCTTGTCTGTTTTATTTAATTTCTAGTAATTCTAATCGTGGAACACGTTAGACAGTATTTGAACAGAAAAATCGATGTGTGCATAGTGTTTGAAATCGGAATAACAGGTGTTGCATAGAAGGAGCAATTTTCGAGATGTCGCGGCTGCGGGTTACAGTGTAAGATTCTGTAAATACATTATCCAGATTTGCTATCCGTCTCAACGTCGAAAAATCTGTGGTATCTAGAGAGAGCTTTGCCACGTGATACGATCCCACGACGTATCTCTTCCTTTTCCTTCCATTCCCCGCTTTCCAATTTCTCCTTTTCTCCCTCGGTCTCTATCTGGGTTCCACGTTTCCCACCCGTTCTCACCCATAAACTCTCTTACGTATTTATCCACGGCCTTTTTGGCGTTCGGTCCCGTGTGTTTGCACCGATATTATTTCATTTTCCGCTAGTCCAGGCCAACCCTCGTTGGACGTCGTCGCGGGGACAACTTCCCGTCGGGCATCACCAGGGACGTGTGTAACCTTATTTACTGGTACATGGTTGAAGTGGTCTATATCCTGGGCGGATAGGAGAATTACTTATATCAGTGTCTTTCAACTACAAGAATTAATTGGGTTCTATAAATAAAAATCGAATCTTTAGCCTAGAGATACATTAATGATTTAGCTGGTGAAACGAATTTGATCGTGAGATTTTCAATGTAGTTGGATCTTATGAAATCGTATTCAAATATTAGAATAAATGTCGGTGTGTCAATATCTTTCGTAGCGTGTGCGTAGCACGCACCGGCCAGGCAGGAGTTTCGTTTCATCCTACTTGTTGGACAGGGTCCTTCGAGTGGCCGGAGTAAAGGACTTCTCCTTTTCTCTATCAACTTTTTCCTCTCGCTCGTACATTCCCGAGTGAAGCAAGACGGGAATTGTTTGCACTCTTTACCCTCTTCCTTCCCGGATCTCTTCTCCTTCCCGCGGCCACTCTGTTCACTTCTTCTTTCTCTGTTATGTTCTTCTTCTCTGTCCTTAGCTCGGCCGGCCCGTCCACGCCCCACGGGATCCTGCCACCCCGGCGACCGAACCTCAGATTGCTTTTATACCGTGGATTGATTGACAATATACTTACGTTAGTCGAGTGGACCGTACAGTTATGGAGACGGTCACATCCTCCCCGGTCGCCTTCCCTCTACTTCCTCCGGTTCTTTCTTCTCCTCTCTTTTACTCTTCTACTTATTCTCTTGGCCCTTGGTTCCACCTAATGCGATCCTCTTCCCTGTATCGGGAGCCAACACCGCGGGATATTCCGTTCCATTTCCCTTTCTCTGCTTTTCGTCTCTTCTTATTTTTTCTTCGCTCCTACTAAGTGGACCATTTTCTGGTAATATACCGGATGAAAAGGACCCTCGTTTTCTCTCTCTCTCTCTCTCTCTACCCGGGTACTGAATGCCCCGACGCTGGAGGATATCCGTTTCTCGTTGGTGGAATGGCCGGTTCCCCTTTTAACTGTCCCGGGCGTTACGCAACGCGTTATCTTTGTTCAAACTCCTCGGTGTGTGTATTTAGGAATTTGTTTGTTTCACGGATTGCGCGGATCGTTGAACCTAGACGAAACGCGACGAGACATTTCAATAATTTCGGCGAGACGATTTTCTGAGAGGCCGTCGACTGCGCGTATCGTAAATCCATTGGCAGGGTATACGTAGGGCTATCATGAATTGTGCCTCTCCTACGGAGAAAGTGAAACGAAAGACAAAGCACACCCCGGCGAATCCATTTCGTGTGATCTGCAGGCACCCTGTATATTGCCTCGTAAATCTTCACTGGAGAGGAACGATGAACTGCAAATTGCAATGTTCGTTTAACCCTTTTCTGATTTCTCTATAAATATTCGATAATGAATTCCTATAAATCATAACTTCAATCATAAGATTAGTACTGTATTGATCATTATTACGCGAGATCAAGTATTGATCGAACTGTATTCGGCATTTCACGTAACGAGTAATAAATTGACTAATACGTTTACTTCTGGACAAATGTCAATTCATGCCGCAGGGTGGTAACTTGTAAAAAATCTTGGTAGGTCCGAAAGTATCCCTTTTCGCGATCGCGTGTGATAAGAGGGGGCGAACTCTATTCAGTGAATTCAGAATGCGTTTGGAGAGTCTCCAGTCCCCTCTTTACCTTTTCCATTCTCGGGGAAGACGTATGAATCGTCGTCGGATGGTTGCGGTTCCCCGAGCGTGGGACACTTTAGAGGCTATGTCCTTGGAATACGTAACTCGGGATTTTGAACGTGCATTCTTTCTCATTCTTCTTGCCGCCGCGGTCTATCCGTACGTTTTTATGCTCTTTCGCCACTTTTTCGACGTTCGCATTAAAATCGAATCATCCCATTATGCAAACTTTGGATCTGTCGCGCAGATTACCCTCGACGTCTGACCAAGCGTCGACCGTATCTACTGAAAATCTTCAAGAACACTTTCGCGTATTGTTCATTGCTTAAATTCGATTATTCTCTACTGGATTACAATTATTATTCTTTTCTCAATTTTTGTTAATCGTTTTATATTTTTTATTTATAAAAACTTCTGATCCTAATTGTAATTCATTATTTAAATTATAACTGATAATAGCATACTGGTTATTCTTGTGAATTCTTGAAAATTTATCGATCCGAGAGTACATGTGAACGTAAGTAATAAAGACTTCCGCCAGTTGCTTCGTGCCTCACAGGCTATCGCCGGTCTGATCATAGCTCGTCTCGATCTACTAGATGCTCGCGTAACTCGTGTACTACACCGAAAACGGTATAGACCGGACGCCTAAACTGCATTTTACGACTGACAGGATCGTAAAACGTAATGCAGAACGCTTTTGGCCCGTTGGTTGATGTACATAAATTCGCACCGTGTAAGATTTCGGCCGAGCTATACGCTTGCAACGGAATCGTTTACGAAGAACAGCACCGTTCCCGTTTAAAGCAAACTTCGTACAAAGTCAATTAGAAAAATTAATATATCAACGATACTGCACATAGTGAAACTAGGAAAATATATATTATTGGAAAATTAGGAAATCCTAATTTATTGACATTTATTTTCTTCTGAAAAATAAGTTGTAGCTTTTTAGAGGACTTTCAGAAGTTAAATGAGAATAACGTTTCAACGTATACTTTCGGAAATTAGTCATCGTACGTATCGAGGGGGATAAACAATAGCCAGTTTCCTTGGCATGATCTCAGCGCACCTTTCCCTCACTTAAAGGTCGGTGTGTTGCAACCTGAACTCCACCCTGATCCGCAAATATTGGCGACCACGTAACAGCTACTCGTAAAAATCACTTGATTACAACCCCTCCCTTATCACCTCGAGGGCCCCCATAAGATGAGGCGGAAAGTAAAAAAAGTCATCCGGCGAGTTTTTTATGTTCATTGAGAAAAACACGAAATTTGGCATGAAAAAAGTTTCTAACATCCCTGATGTTCTCTAACGCTGTTCTGTTTTAAGCCTAGTGTTCTGGATCGTAATCTCCTGAATTTTATGCGCGGTCTTGCCAGAGTTTAGTCTACTTTTACTAACTTCTGTTTAATAAATATTAAATTGTCAATAATATATTTATAATCGTGTGACATAAGGCTTCTTCTCGGAAAATTCACAAAAATATGTAATTATGTTTAACTAATGATGGATGGATGAAATAAATGTATTTTATGCACATCTGCTGCGAAACACAAAACAATCAATGATGAATTGAGAGCAGTAACGAATTTTTAGACAATGGAGTGTAGCCGTGTCGCATTTGCATTGTTCAAATTACAAATGCACATTGGAATAATGCATTTGAAATTCGAATGATTTTTAAGAACGGATTAATAACATTTCTATGAAATATAGTAAAATAATTCTCAAGGCTGATTACAAACGAAGAGCTTTGCCAATTTGTACATCCAACGAAGAAGCACGAAATACATTAACGAGTAATTAAGTTATGAGGAGATTAAGAGATTAAATGTTTCTGCCTTTTATTTACCATAAAGCGAAGCTGGATTAACACTTGGCGCGATGAGAAAATGTTTTATGATTTTTTTGAGACGTGAAATCGGTAACTTTTGCCGTTTAAAAATGTTTTATTATTATCCTATCC